>NW_019154091.1:42713788-42753788 GCF_002288905.1 Enhydra lutris kenyoni
GCATGGCAGGCATTAATTTGCCAATTTATGGGCTAGATTTTTCTCTACCATTTATGCTCATAATAGGCTTTAAGCAATGTGACTTTTGTCTTGTTTCTGACACACTACCCAAAGTGGACTTATGAGATACAAGGTGGCAACTACCATCTATACAATATCAATGCAAGTAACTATCTGTAGGAATCCCAAAGGGTGTTCCTGTCCTCTTTCCATTCTGTTTCCCTTTTACTACCTGGTACTGACAATCTAAACACAGACACGAAGGTAAAAAACAAAACAAACAACAACAACAACAACAACAACAACAACAAAAAAAAAAGCCCAAAAAACCAACAGACAACCTATGGGTAAGAACTTGGTCTATCTGTATGCTATATAACACTCCACACACTGCGGTGCGCATCCAGAGAACTAGTGTTTTTTGGGTGTATGGGTGGCAAAGCAAGAACTGAGACTAAACACATATTTTTTTAAAGGTACTCAGAAAATTTTGCATTTTTAGTAAATGTTCAACAGCTTTTGCAACATAGTCATAAATCAGGTGAATTCTGTATAGGTTAGTATATATCCATTATTAAAGTTCCTGGAAGTGGGGGTTGAGAAAAATTCAAGACATATAATCATTTAACATAGCAATAATGAATATGGTTTACTACAGGCATCTGGAGGAAAATGAGTGTTCATTGTATTAGTGTCTTTTATTTCACAGCACCAGATGTTTGTATAGATTTTTTACCAGGTCAGTGGCTCAAGTCACTAAATCAAATTCCCCCAAGCCATGGAAAGCATAGTATTTGACTCAAATTAATTTATTATTTGGGGGGAAATGCATAAATAAATATCACTGCAGTAAACCTTAATTCTGAGCAAAGATCAAGTGTTCTCCTCTTGTATTCAGGCAACCCTCATTTAGCAACTTGAATATACAGTAAATTCAACAGTAATTTTTTTTCAATATTGCAGAGAAGACTTAGTTATCATCCTATGTGTAAAAAATAAAAGAACACCTCTCTATGGAGAATAACTAGAGATGAACAGAGAAAGAAAAGTTTAGTTTTCTAAGAATATGAGGTTGTAATCAAAGGAAAAGATCTTTAACTTTACTGCTGGATGGTGAAGTTTTATTGAACATGTTATGTGAGAAGGAATAGAACATTTTCACAGATCGAGAAGGGCAATTGCTTTTTTTGTCTATTACAAATACACTTCTCATCTCCTTTCCTATTTCACTTTTTAAACTAAGGAATGTAGTGATAGAAAATGAAAACACTTTAAACTTTCAATTCTTTTGTTTTAAATGTAAAAAGCTCACCCATTACAAGGGTGAAGAGAGTTGAACCTATTGTTTTCTCCCCTGTTGGGTCTTAGCATGTGCTCCACTGTCACAGAGATAAAGAAATTGTGGGAGTTCAAAGAGGGAAAAAAAGGCAACATTGAACATTTGTAAATGTACAAAGGAGAATATAAAAAAAGTTTAACATTAATATGAACCATGCTTCTAATTGTTACGGTTAGACTTAACATATATTTTTAGTATACATTGTGCAAAGAGATGAAGTTGAATTTTTCAAAAGTTAAGCTAAAAAAAGTTGGCCATGTTTTAAAGGCACTAGATACATCACCTGTTAAAGGAACCTCAGAGATTTTTCCTTTCAGAGTTAAGTAGTTTTATTCTATGAAATTAACTCTAATTTGGGCTAAGTTCAGTCTTTGCATATATTTTTACTAACAAATACAGATCATGTCAAACAGACATAAAAGCCATTTGCTGAATGTCAAGTTTAATATAAATATTAATATATACCTATATAGTATGTATGTATATTCTCTCTATATGCATGTGTATATTCTCTCTGTATAAAATCTTATATATAAGATAGAAAAGATACGTATCTCCTACGTAAGATCTCTAGATAGATAGACAGATAGATGTCTCTAGATCTACAGGGAATACACACACACTCTACCCACTAAGTAAGCAGATGTTACAGGGTGAGTGGGAAATTTAAGTCAAACTTATTCATGCCTAACTACAATTTCAGTAAAACCTGCCAAGGCCCATGCCATAGACTTGTGTACATGTTAAAATATGCAACTTGCTACCTGAAATCACAGAGATAGCTTATGGTACAGACAGAAAACTCAGGTTCAATGAACCCTTGTTCATGACCGTGGAGGCCTACTACGTGCGTTGTACTTGGGGACAATACGATGAATATCAGCGGGGCGTGTGCTGTCAAGGAACTAGTGAGAAGAGCAGTCCAGGGGCGGGATGTGAGAATCACCATGTACAGAGGGGGGCTGTCACTGGGTAGGCCTGTGCCAGTACCAGGGAAGACATGTCATTTGAAGCAGGACCTGAATGACAGTCGGCATTTCAGAAGGTAGAGAACTGGTGGGAGCTTGAAAGAAGGATTTCGCGGGTTGGTATTAGAGGATAAACAGAAGTCTGGAGATGGTCAAAATCAGAGTTATTTAAGGCATGTTTAAAAAGTGGCAAATATGCGACCAGTCAGATAGGCTGAGGGTATGGTGGGTAGGAAGAGAAGCCCAGACAGACCACGTAGGTGACTCTGGCCTGGATGACTAAGGCTTCATGTTTGGTACAGTAATATTTTAAGAGTATCTTTCAGAATGTGTCCTTCTCTATGCTCAGGCAAAACTCCCTTCTTCCTTGAATCAGACAGAATAGCCCTTGGCTGTTGGGTGCTGAGATCCAACCCAGATGGCTAATTCCTGAGTATCTGCCAACCACCAGTTGGACTAACTGAATATCAGCTCACGATCCGACCCATTCAACCAACAACATGGTGGGGATAATAAAATTATAGGTAAAAAGTTATCCCTGAAGAGGAAGGAGAAAGATTTCACTTTTGGGTTTTTGCAATTCCTGTTGTCTGTACTTATTACTACATTCAGACTAACAGAAAAATAAAAGATT
Organism: Enhydra lutris kenyoni; assembly: GCF_002288905.1. Lineage (NCBI taxonomy): Eukaryota > Metazoa > Chordata > Mammalia > Carnivora > Mustelidae > Enhydra > Enhydra lutris. Next base: position 42,716,730 of record NW_019154091.1, read on the forward strand.
CTAATGGTGAAGAAACAGATTTTGGTGGAAGCCATTGTCATCTGTCTCTCTGGGGAGTACATTTTGGGCAAAAGAAAGACTAAGGAAACATTCTAGGAAGACTTATTTCCCAGAAAACTGTACTTGACTTATAGGAACCTATCATTCTAGAAGGACCAAGTCAAGCCCCATGAGTGATCAGTTAGGTGTCTGTGCCCTAAAGAATCACAAAATCTACTCCAATTTGAAGATGGTGATTCAGAACAGATTGCTGTAGACTATCTCAAGATGGTCCAGGAAAACAGGACAAAACAGCCAATACTGTCCACGCCTGAAAGGCGGACCTTTATTTATTTATTTATTTTTATTTTTAATTTTTTAAGATTTTATTTATTTGACAGAGATCACAAGTAGGCAGAGAGGGAGAGAGAGAGAGAGAGAGAGAGGGAGGAGGAAGCAGGCTCCCTGCCTAGCAGAGAGCCCTATGTGGGACTCGATCCCAGGACCCTGAGATCATAACCTGAGCTGAAGGTAGAGGCTTAACCCACTGAGCCACCCAGGCAGCCCAAAGGCAGACCTTTAATTTCACCATAGAGTTGGTTCTTTTCCCCACCTTCACTCAACTTGTAAGCCACACTAACTTTATTTTTACTCACAGTCTATCACTATGCTGTCCAATATGGTTATCACTAGTGGTTACTGACCACTTAACATGTGGTTTGTCTGTATGGAAATATGCTCTAAGTGTAATATACACACCAGATTTCAAAGCACAGGACAGTAAAATATGTCATGAATAACTTTTAAAATATTATGTTTGGAAATGATAATCTTTTGAATACATTGGGTTGAAGAAGATATGTTTTCAAAGTTAATTTCACCTTGGGGCACCTGGGTGGCTCAGTGGGTTCAGCCTCTGCCTTTGGCTCAGGTCATGATCTCAGGGTCCTGGGGTCGAGCCCCACATCAGGCTCTCTGCTCAGTGGGAAGCCTGTTTCCCCCTTCTGTCTGCCTGCCTCTCTGCCTACTTGTGATCTCTCTCTCTGTCAAATAAATAAACAAAATCTTTTTAAAAAATTAATTTTACCTTAAAGAAAACTTGCTTCTTAATGAGGTTGTTAGAAAAATTAAAATTAATATGTGAATCAAATTATATTTCTATTAGACAGTGCTGGTCTATTTTCCTTGCACCCCAGTTAAATGCATGGAATATCACAGTTAAATGCACGGAAACCTAGAATTTTCTAATTGCAACTCATTCTAGAAATCTCTCTTCCAGTGTTCTATGTCTACAGATAGAAAAAAGTAAAGGCCAGAGATATTTTCTTCTAACTTCAGACTTAAATGTATGTATGCTAGCAGTGTGACTCACTATAGCACCCCCATACTCTGAAATAGATGACAATGTCCCACCAGTTCTAGGCTAATGGGGTCAACTTCTTTCAAAACTTAGCACCTTCTCCTCCATGCAGTCAGCCACAGGGTAAGATGTAAAGAAAAAGGAACCAATGCCTGGCCTTTCTGGTCCCTATCCTAGCTCTGCCACAAAGGGTAGGAGATACCCCATGTCTACATACAGAAGCCTAAACCATTATTTATTATCTGCCCATCATGATGACCTAGACCTCCTTATCCACATATGGTCTCTTCCTCACTATACTTCTCTGGTTTGCCCCATCAATACAGAGCAAGAAGAGGCTGTACTGGATAAAAGTCTCTGCTTGCTGAACTGAAAGAGAATCGATATACTTAGAATTATCATCTGTCTCCACACCCGACCCAGTCAAAAGTTACAAACAGCGTTTCAATACTATATTTTCACTTTCAACAAATCACTGTCAATTTCTCCTCATACCCATTTTCCAAAGCCTTCCGAGCAGGTGTTACTGCTACTTACGATCAGCACAGCGACCTACTGGGAGAAGTGATTCAGAGAAAAGTAAAATTGAGTATTTTTCCTTCGACATTTGATGAGGATAATACTTCTGGGAAAATATGGCAATTGTACCAACATTTCATAGAATCATAAAATCTTAGTCCTCAAAAGAATCTTCCCTAGCTAAAACAAAAGAAATGTATCAAACTTGCTATTTATTGTCGGGATATTAAAAGACAAGTTTTTTCAAATTTTTAGAGATAGCTATGGAAAAAGCTAGATTAAGAGGATGTAGAGAAAAGCAAGAGACAGTGAAATAAGGGATAACATAAATGACCTGAAACTAGAAATACACATCTTTAAATAATTGAGGTAGATATTTCATCTAGTTGCTATAGTGACCCTGCTCTAATTTTCAGGTAAGTTTTTAATGGAGGAGAGAACAAATCAGTCACAATTATATGACTACAAATATCTATGACTATTTTTACAGATATTGTGGGCAATTTAGTTACTGTCTATCCCTCCCTTGATATAACTGAGGAAGTTGTTGGTAGATCAGAATAAAGGATTTTAGAATCAGACTCGAATAAAGGTTTTAGCCAAAGTACAATAAATGCTAATTAGAATGTGCTATATACAGTTGTATAATAAAAGGCTTTTAAGACTTTCTTAAAGCAATAACCTGTCCTATCATAAGTTTCAAAAAGCTTCATCTACTTACAATTATACAGGTTTTTCAGGGTGGAAACTTTTGAAATACTTAGTATTTTCCTAAAAATCAGCATTACAGTCTTTTGCTATCTTTACAGACTTCTTGAGGCCTATAATTACCTTTTCTTTCATCTTTCATTTTCACACTTGTGCAGTATACACTCTATATAAAAGTGAACAAAAAAGTGGAAAGATATCTTATTTGAAAATATGATTTTTACCCATCTCATAACTCATGAAGTACTGAAATGTTTCAACAGAAAAGAAAAATAAAGAGGAAGGGGAAAAAAAAAGCTTTTATGGGAAGGCGATGGAGGTCATTTTGGAAACAGTTATTTGAGACCTAATCATGGGAAAGACCTTTTCTTTGATCTTTTTCAAATAAGCCACTTAATATCTTCACGTGTCAATTTCACCCCATTTGCAAGTGCCACTCACTCATTCATTCAGGCACTAACTAAGACTCACTAGAGCTCCACTGGGGAACACTGCCTCCCTGATGACAGTGCAACGGGGCCACAGTGCAAATGTATCTGTTCTGATCTAAAGTGCTTCTCTCATACCCGGGGGTTATGATTTTGTGACAGTGATTACCGGAGTATTTATAAAAAGTAAACAAATCAATTACCTAGAGTTAGGTAAGGCCTTTATTTATTCTTGCAACCAGCCAGTAAAATCTCACACAAATTTTTCTTCTAGGATTAATTATTATGGCTTATTTCAGAGGAAGAAAAGTGCTTTGTAGGAGTCTAGTGACAACCCATATAAGGACCTGTTATCTTCAATGTAGTTTCAAATTTTATTTAAATCTTTTACCTTACTTCTTTGAAGAAATTACCTAATTACAGTATTTCCTTTTAAGGTAGATGGCAGGATTTAGGACACTGTGTAATTCATATGTTTAATTTACTAAAAGTAAGAAGTGCAGAAAATGTTACCAGATCATCCTTGTTTTCTTTTAATTAATTAACTAACTAATTAATTAATTTCAGAGAGAGAGAAAGCACAAGGGGTAGGGAGGGACAGAGGGAGAGGGAGAAGCAGGCTCCCCACTGAGAAGGGATCCCACCTGGGGCTCGATCCCAGGACTCCTCTGGGATCATGACCTGAGCTGAAGGCAGATGCTTAACCCACTGAGCCACCTAGGTGCCCCAGGCATCCTCGTTTTTAACCAAGGATCATTTATTATGAAGGCATCAAAATATACCCTATCTCCAAATTCCATGAATGTTATCACCAAAGATTCATGGAAGGTATCTTATTGGTTCTCTTTTTAAAAAGTATTTTCTGCAAAGCAAATTTGACCTCTGACATTTGCCTTGAGGATTTTAATGGACAATTGTTCTTTAAATCTTCTAAGAAAGTACTCTCAAAACTATCATTTTAAAAAATTCACATGTGGGTTACTCTCTGTTATTACAGAGAGGGTATTTACATGTCATGGTGTGTGTAGAACAATCCTACATACATACCTGTGGCACAGGCTAATTATTAGCAGTGCGTTCTTTGTCAAAGTGCTCTGGGTTGGGTAGAAAATTATATGGCAAACCTAGCAATGGCCAAAGATCAATTCGAATTCAGACATTTCAAACTTTCTGTTCTTCAGTTCCTTTTTTTTTTTTGACCCAAATAGGCAGACTGAACTAAATATCCTATAAGGGCTTTTGTATAATTTTAGCATTCGGTGATTTTTCATTCTAGTTGCAGTGTAACTGGATGATTCAGGTAAAAGCTAATTTGGAGAATTTGATTTCTAATTGTCACATGGAATTTGTAACATCCTCTTAAAACCATGTTAAAAGGGAAAGCATACAACTTTTATTCAGTACAAGTTATATGTATGTATGTATGTATGTGTAAATATATATATATGTATGCATATATTTAAATTGAAGTTTAACTTGAGAATATTTTCAGAAATTTTTGAATTGCCTTAAAGTTGGATTTAGAAGAATTACCAAAATAAACCCATGAAAACAATTATCTGTAGGATGAGACAAGTTCAATTTTTGGAAAAAGAAATCAACAAAATATAGAAAACTCAAAAGGAAAATAGTTTTGTGGAAAGAAGAGGTATAATTCTTTATTATTAATTAGTCTAAGCTCAGTGCTCTCCATAATAGATTTGTACAACATTAATACGGTGTTATGGAGAAACACTGAAGTTGAATTTCTGTGTAGTGAAACTATACAAAAAGAATTCTAAACAGACCTATAGATTATATTTTTGTATCTACACATATAAGGCCATTCATACACATGATGCACAAATAGTATCATATGAACATGATGTTTCTGTGTAGGTTTTAAAACATTTTCTTCTGTAAAATGTTATTTCCATTGCACTGAGTTTAAGTAAAGACTTCATTTTTGGAATGTATATGAATTTTCTTTATAAAAAGGAAAAGTTACTGAGAAAGTTCCTTGTTACATCACCTTTAGGACTTATTATTTGAAGTACTTCTTAGAAATTGCTAAGCCACAGTGTCCAGAATTTTAACTATTCCTTAAATGCTTCTAAAACTGGATGTCAACCCTTCATAAACAGAAAGTGTATTGGGGTGTGTAACATCAATATATATCCCACTTCCAATTTATAAAATACATTGAGTTATCTCTAGAAACATGCATATATTATTAACCATAAAAGCTCGGCTCAGTGTCAATAAAGTAAATATTTTTGTAAGAAACCCAAGCAGACCACTTTGGGAAAACCTGTTCATGGAATATATGTTAGAATAATTTACTCCAAGAATATTACCTTAAGGCAGAATCTGCTAAAATATTTGATATTAATTCGTTCACCTAATTTTCTAACACTGTGATAATACCAAGTGGACATAAAAATAGGTTATCAAAATGGAAATTACAAATACGAATCCTATCCTCGAAAGGACAGATGTTTTTCACGTAATTAGTACAATTCTCAAAAATACTTTTCTACGCTTCTATTGCATGTGTTTTCTTATCCAGATCCATTTTGTGAATGAAAAAAAAAATGCTCAAAAAATCACTTGAAATTTTAATTTTTTAAGTAAATGTATTAAAGTTAGGAATCAGCCATTGAGTCAAATCAGAGGGAAAAATCATATTAATAAAGTCTATTTCAATATCTGTTCATAAATGCCCATTGTGTAAACCTCATAGTAACCTGCCTTACTCATGTAAATATTATCTGGGGTCAAGAGAGAAAATATTGAAGCAGGCACAATCTAAAATCATTAGTGAACAAAATCAGACATAGTAGAAATAAAGATTTTGAACTCTGACACACTGAATATAGAAAAATGAGGTGCCGGTATCATTTGACAGCTGATTCTTACTGGTAACCACAGACCCTGAAAAGACAACTTAAAAGATATTTGAACTTAACGTGCACGCGTCTATGTGCTTGTGTGTGCACATGTATAAATAAAGTACTAACCTACTAGTTATCTCTTTTTACTCTCAGCCTGTCAAAAAAACCTGTCAGCTGCAAAGGCGATAAGGGGGGCAGTTTAGAGAAGATACTGGAGCCTTAAGCTTCTTAATGTGCCAAGAATCAATCCCATGAAAGCAAACAACTTGAAAAAGGGTTCTATGTGTTTAGGAAAGCTCTCGGGCTCCCTTCCCGCACGGCTCCAGGCGGAGCCAGTGTTCAAGTTTTCTCACCCTAATGACCCCTCAAGCAGCCCTGAGGGATTGCAAAACAAGGCCGTTACACAAGGCAGCTTGCTAATTGAGAAGTTGATCAGGGGTAGAGAAATCCTGCTCTACCACGTTAAGTGTCGAAATCAAGCATGACTAGATTGACGTCGCCAAATCACCGTCTGGAGGCCACTCCACGCCAGGAGCAGCCGGGCTTTTCACACCTGATAGGCCCTCACTCTATCTACATCAAGTCACATTAAGAAAGGAATGGATTACGGAACCGGAGCTGGCGCCCCGAAGAGCATTACTCCACTGCCTAATTGCTGCTTCTCTGCTCCCCCCCCCAAGAAACAGACCCGTCAGGCAGCTCACCTGTTCCCTTCAGAGAGCCCGCCCTTCCTCCACCCACCCAGCCGAGGGTTGCTACTGTAACAAGGTCAGAGCCAGACCCCAGAATGGGTTGGAGGAAGACAGCAGGCTCGGACGTTTCATAACTGCACATCTCAATGACACAGATTCAAACTCCAGAACCCCCCAAACAGTGTTATGAACAATGGCGCCTTAAAGCTTTCTTTCCTCCTTCTTTCCTTCCTTCTGTCCTTCCTTTATCAATGAAGCTGCAGATTCACGGTGTATGGTCAGTGAAATGCCTGAAAACAGAGAGTGACTTAGATGCCAGGCGGGATGTGGAAGAGGGGGGAGACCTTCTGCTTTTGAACTCTGAGTCCCCAGTCATGGATTTGCTGCTCTCCAACCTAAAATCCCCTGTGACAGATGGCATAATAGATATTCCCGACAGCCCACAGTGGCAGGCTGATGGTACTTGGTATTTTTTCCTACACTCTGTTTCTGACAGGTTCAAAGCACTTAACCAATAACGTGGGTTAGGTGGGGAGGTGCAGTGAGAAACTGAATTAGGAACCCCCCTCTTATTTCTATTACTTTTAAGTTAAACTTCTTCTTCTTATTATTTTATCACTTTTCAAATTTAAATCTCATTTTATTTACTGAGACAATGGAGTTAATTTCAATCCATCCTCCACTAACTACAGGGCATAGATGGAAATAAATAGCTTTCTTTCCAACTGCAAAGATTTTTTTTTTTTGGCCATTAAAAAACAATTCTTATATAAATTTGTGCTATGAAAATTAACCTTGACCACACCTATTGGCGAGGTGGTAGGTGACAGTCATTTTACAGAGGAAACTGAGGCACAGAGGTAACAGTGACTCACCTCAGATCTTACAGTCAATTAGTAGCAGTGATGGGAACCTGGGAGTCTATCCTTTCTGATACCCAGACTGGTGATCACTCCGTATCAGACTTCTGGCCCTTAATCCAAGTATGATGGATAAGATAGTGTGACAAACTGGTAACAAAGAAACAAACAAAAAACATACAAGGGGAAAAGGTATTTTCTTACCTTCCCAAAGATGACAGGGCAGTCCCCTGTACTCTACAACCCAGTCCTGACTTCCAAGGTATAATCTAAATTTATTGTATTTGTCACAGATTTATAAAAAGCACAACACTCTTTTGGAGCTAAAAATTACCAAACAAACCTGCAAGAATAAAACCCCACCAATATTGAGGCTTTATTCATTTTAGAAGCCACAAACATAAGATAAATTTCCACACAATAATGATAATGCTATTCACAAAAGAATTTGTAATGGAAAAGGCAACTAAAAGTCTAACCCCTCTCCGAAAATAATACCCCATCAAATTAGACAAATCAGTCAAAAGATTTTCCTGTGCTTACACAGAAGAGAAACACCTCAAATCAACATTAATATAAAATTGGTGCATTATGGAGGGGCTTAGCCTGTAGGGTGAAAGTTTCTTGAGCCCTGGATCTGTACGCAACACCATTGTGAGCATCTAACATGGGTTGTCTCTTTTCATCCTCACAACAGCTGAATTAGCAGGTGGCAGTTTATTCCCCCAGTGTATGGATGAGGAAAAGGAAGCATTCAGAATTATGTCACATGCCCAGGGGAACAGGGGTAGTTCTTGGAGAGGATTCCTGCTCCTGCCTCACCAGAACAGAAGGAACCTCAGAAGCAATTTACCACTTCTTAAAGTTCAATTTTCACTCCCTGACCTCTCAGAAGTGCTTATATTTAAAGCCAAAAATCTGTGTTTCTAGACCTTCCACTTGTGGTGGCCATACAGAGCAAGTCTAGGTCTCTCTACACAGAACATGCCTGTCTTCTGCAGACTACACAGCCACGCCCCTTCATGTTCCGTGCTGACACGCCAGGACAATCTGCAAGTCCCTCAAACCAGAAGTCTCACATTCATCTTTGACTGCTCCTTCCCTCCCCAAACCTTCCAAGTCAATAACCTTGCCAGTTCTCTCTAATGCTCTATGGACGTGTTCCTTTTCACTTCCATCTCAGAGACCCAACTCCAGCATGCGTCTTTTCTCCCCTGGACTCACACTATGACCTCCTAGCTGAACATCTTTCCTACCATCCGGCCCTGCCCTGTCCCTCGCTCTCCATGCTGCAGCCTGTTACCTGCTGTAGCTCCTACCGCATGAAGGATAAAGGCATGAAGGCATGAAAGGGCCAACCCATCTGGCCCCAGTCTTCCTTTCTGTCTTCTCTTCCACAACGGTGCCTCATGCCCAAAACTGCTCTCTTCTCTCTCAATTTGCCATCTCTTTTCATGCCTGATATCCTATCGGTCCTGAGTGTTAAGCCTCTACTACATCTGTTCTTTCTGGCAAACTACTACTCCTTTTCCATATTCAGCTCAAATGTCACCCTCTGACTTCCCTGAGGCAAAAGGAATAAGGCCTTCCTTTGGATATTTAACCACTTGTTTTCATATACTATATGGACCTTACAATATTAGCACCAGCTTCTGTTCCTCTTGTCTCTTCCTTGCTAAGCTCTCCTTTACCTAACGCATGTCTTATGTGCCCTGACGTTACTGAACTCCACAGCAGGGACGTAACTGGAAATTAGCATTCTTTCCCTGTCAACTAATTAGATTTCATATAGGAATTTTACTTAAACCCACTACATTAGTACCAGCTATTTTTAAAATCCCATTTTGAACTCAGTGTACAATGGATATAACACTTCTAGGCAGAAGTCAAAAATAAATTATTTAGAAGCTGTTACAAGGATCAGACCACACTCCCCATGTCCTTTCCTGAACTATACCTTATAGAAATAGCCTCATAAGGACAAAGCTACACTGAGTAAAACTACACCAGCCCCATGTTAGGCAACACCATCTACTTGCTTAAACTCAGCACAAATTAGGTCTGTCTTTGATCACATTCCAGATGGTGTAGGTGGCAACATATCAGAATTATAACCAAAAGGTGGGGAAAACTTGTATCTGGTATCATCACCTCCCATCATAGCTGGTCATATCCTTTACCATCATTACCCCATTACGCTCCAGAGTAACAAAAAGCACAGATATTACATATCTCACTTGGGCAGGGAGCCCTGAAGGGGCGCAGACATTCAAGCTGATTGCCCCGAGGAAACGGACCTTCTTATTCTCAGAATCCATCTCCTACATCTCATTTCCTGCTTACATTTCATTCGATTCCACTCCCTCCTCGGGCCCTCCGGTCAAGATTGATCGAGTACCTACTACCTGCCAGGTTTTCTACCAGACGCTGGATATATTAAAACAAGTACGACACTGCCTTGCCCTCAAAAGGTTTGCAGTCCAGTGCTGGAGAGCGAGACAAGTAGGCAGAACAATGACAAAATAGCCCATTCTCTTCTCCTATCAAACCAGTCCAGGGGCGCCTGGGTGGCTCAGTCGGTTAAGCTTCTGCCTTCACTCAGGTCATGATCTCAGGATCCTGGGATTGAGCCCCTTTGGGGCATGCTTCTCCCTCTCCCTCAAATAAACAAATAAAATCATTAAAAGAGATAGTCTGTGCACATCTGGAAGAAGATTTTTCTTTTAAAGCACTATGTCTTCTTTTTATCTGTTCAGTGATTTACAATAGCTCCATATTACTCACATAATAATATTCATTCTGTCCAGTATGCCTCTCTAGACCGGTTCTATTGGATCACAATTCTCTCTTTCTTCTAAACGAGCCACCTAATTAGAGTTGCCAGATTTAGGACTCCCAAATATTGCACGGGGGCATACTTATATTAAAAAAATTACCCATTACTTACCTGAAATTTAAATTTAATGGGGATCCTGTATTTTGCCTAGCAACTCTACACTTAATTTGACCAGCCCATTTGCCTTACTGTTAAGGTTATAGTGGTCTGCAGTGCTCAGGAAGGCAGCTACTTGCCTCTGAAATGCATTTTATTCTCATCTCTCATGCCAATCTCATCTCTTATCAAAAGTCTAAGTTACTTAAACTTATAGAAAATATTAAAAATATCAAATAATTACCTAAAGTGACAGTACTGCAATTTTCTCAGATTCATTGACATTGGTCATTTAGAGAACTAAGAGGACTTATTTTTCTACCAACATTCACATAAACTACTGAAGTTTGAAAAATACTGTTTTGCTTAGTCCACTTGAACAATATAATTTCAAAATAACTTCCCACCTCTTTAGATGTTAAATGGGTTGGGGAAAGAGGGGAAGGAGTTGGGTAGAAAGGGGGGCAAGTGGGGAAGGGGAAGAAGTAATATTTTCTTTGGTACAGACCTATCTCAGCCTGGCCAAGGCTCAGGTCTGACTCTAAAAATTTCAAAGAACTACAGCAATCACATTAATTCATGAAAAGAATGTATCCAAAAAGAAATAATTCATAGCTCTATAGTTAATAAAGTCTCAATTTGAAATAAAAAGGGAAAAAAAAAGGTCTCTTATTCCAATGAAATATATTGCATTGTTAAGGTCTAGTATATTACACTTATACACACTCTTGACAGAATATATCATTGCAAATAGGTGACCTTTTCCAACCCAAACACTCTCTAGAGCCCAGTTTTTAAAAAAGGCATTGATTACAAAGGTCATAAACTTCCATAGGGATTTTTTTTTTTAAAGAGAACAAAATGTCTTTTCAAGCATTAAATTATATATATGTATATATTCCCTTACATACACATTATTAATATATTTAGGGAGACCATTATGAAATGGCCTGGCTGTTTTCCAACAGGCTTAAGAAACCAAAGAACAAAGAATTGCCTAAATTTCTCTATTCATTCACAAAATTATTACCTGAAAGACAACAGGTAGGCTTCACAGGGACCTGCTTTGTGAGCCTCAGAAGAGAATAAAAATTGGGTGTGTCTGATGCTACTACTAAGAAACAAACTTCCTGGGAGGTACTTCACATCCTACCAAGTATGTATTTAATTGACTGACAATTTAGCAGTGGTATACCAGTAGCTTACAAAGATAACACAGATATGTAAGGAAATAGCTCCCTTTGTTCACACTGGCAACATTATGGCACTCTGTGACCCATGATCACAGCACACCAATGCACAGCCAGTGACAATGGGCTCTGGAGGCACACTGTCTGGATTTGAATCGTAGCCTGACCACTTGCACCTTGGGAACTCTGGGTACATAACTTAATCATCCCGTGCCTCAGTGTCTCTAAGGTAAGGGTAATAATAGTTTCCAAAGACTGAGTGCGATTACATCTGTAAAATGTTTATCGTTGTTCCTTGCTCAAGGAAAATACTTCATAAATAGTACTAAAATATAAGATACACAGGGACAGAGATTTTTGTCTGTCTTCTCACTGCTGTGGCCCCAGTCCTCAGAACTGTATCTGGAAGATAGTAGGTCCTAAAAAAATCTTTGCTACCATCTAAGTCTCACTTTGGTTGATTTCATTCCACAATATTAAAATCAATCCTCATAATTTCATTGCTATTGTAACAGCTCTCAGTTTAGCTGAAAATTTTTCTGTATTTATCCAGTAAGTTTAAACAGAAAAATGGAAGACAATTTTTTTAAGCAGTTTTCCTTTAAAAATATTTCTCATATGAATGCTGGAATCTACAACCTATGTAGTTTTTTTTTTCTTAACCATTCAATTAACTTCTTTTATTTCTAAATAAAGAGTAAAAAAATTTGTAGTAAAACTACAAATTCTATTTACCTTGTCTTTTGTTTTAGCTACTCTGACAAATTTTCTTATTGATTCTTGAGTTTTCCCAATTATCTGCAAGGCAAATAATTTGCTTTTTAATATTTATACTGATTACTTCATTTTCTATCTGTTACATTAGCTAGAACCTTTAAAACAACATTGAAGATAAGTGACAATAGTGGATATCCCTGGCTTTTTCCTGATTTTAATGGAAATGACTTTGGTATTTAACTAATGTTAAATACTAAAAACTCGTATTTGCTATTAAGTTTCAGTAAATATTCTGAAATTATTTAACTGTTTTCCTTCTGTTCTCTTTAGCTAGAAGGTTGAAGTGGTGCTCAATTTTATCCATTGTCTTTTTGTCACATGTTGTTATCGCCATGCTGTTTCCCTTTTAGTTCGATAATGTAATGAATTGGGTTGAAGCATGTTCTTGCATTCTACAAATAATCTTAGCTGTTCATTCCTTGCATTCTAGAAATGGCCTTACCTGTTCCTAGTGTATCATTCTACACATTCTACACATTGAAAGTTGTTAAAAACTTTCAAGTTTTCAAATCTGTAATCATAAATAAAGTTAGTTTCTACATATTTTAATATTCTCTTTATCAGGGGAAGGCACTCTCTTAGCTTTATGTTCATTTCTTCTAAGTTGAGTTTTAGATATTCTGGGCTTGTATTTCCTATGGAACGTTCAATCGCAGATGCCAAGTGAGTTGCTAGGCCTGGCGGTGTGTAATGGAAGGTAGGAGCAAAATTAACCGCCATTGCAATATGACCAGGAGTTACAACTACGAAGACCAATATCTACTAGAGAAAAGAATTTATACCTCAATACCTCAGTCTGTCTTTACTCTTCTAAGCATCTGATGAGGATGAGACACCCAGAAAAAACCTGAACTATGTAGAATCATGGCATGCCAGACAGTAAGAAGCTTTTAAAAGGGTGATCGGCACAATTAAAAGAGAAAAGAAAATATAAGATGATCCGTGAGAAAATATCTACTTGGTTTTAGCAATAATTAGGTATCAGGGATGGCAACTGCAGTAAAGGTACAAGCCCGGTGGCAAGTGGATGACACAATGAGGCTGAGGAAGTTTAGATGAGGAGGCTAGATTACAGTTTTTAAAAAACTGGACATTAAAGGAATTGGATACTACCAATTTTTTTTTTTCCCAGAATGGGAAAGTCTATAGTATATTCATGTGTCAAGATTTTCTAGAAGTTACTAAAGATACCAAAAAGGAGATACTTCATAAAAAGACCCACAGGCTGTTGTAAGGAATGGAGCCCAAGGCCATAGGATTGGTCTTAAAAGGAACAGGGAGACTTCACCCACACAGATGAGATAAAATAAATGGAAAAGTAGAGGAAATGTAAATAATGGCAAGAAACTGATTCATTTCAAGCCTAATGCCTTCAATTTTGAAGGAGGCAGCAAAGACATCTGCTGAGAATGAGGAGACAAGACAATTATCCAAAGAAAGGGCCTTAAGGGGAGCTGTAAATGTTTAGCAGAGCTTTAGAAGGTCATGGGTACGGACAGTGGCCAAGGACAAATAAATGATTCATCCCTAAAGGCCAGGTGACAGGGGAAACCAATTATTTGTGGGAGCATCAATCTGTATTCTATTTGTTTCCAGCAATGCCCAGCCATGCTATTGGAATAGGGAAAAAAAAAAAAAAAAAAAAAAAAAAAAGTGCTTTCCCAATACCAAGTTGCCAGAGTAGAGCCTTGGTAAGCACTGCACCAGAAGGATAGGCACAGTAGAAGAGGATGGAAAGGAGGCTCAAATGATCAACAGTGGGATTCAATGCTGGGCTGGGAAGGACAGAAGTGTGATAGACTTGACCAAATAAGGAGAAAAAAGACATACTGGGAGAGCTGAACGTCTGAAGTCAAACAGCAGTTGGATTGCAAGCAAGAAAAGACAAAATCCTGGAGTTTAGGATTCCTGAAATGAAATATTTTAAGGACAAGGGCCTGTTTGCAAACCTGGGAATGGAGGGCTGATGTTCGGTAGTAGAGATAAAGAAGTTCTATAAGTTAGGGCTAGGTTTCAGATGAATCAGCTATAAACTTTTAAAATCTCCCCCAAATTATGGCAAGAGAGAAATGACAGGGATGAGAGAAAGGAGAACAGATCATGTAACCGGAGTGTATGCGTTTTATTGGACAATGCATTTTTATTAATGAGTGGTGATGGCCGCGTGTATCCAAGATAATGCCAGCTTTTTCCTCTTGGCTTACTGAAGTGCGAGATTTCAGAGTAAGGAGTCCTGTGCCCTATTGACAGCTGAAAGGAAAACCACCCCCCCCCAAAGGAGAGGGGGGTTTCACTTAAAGCAATAGATGAAACTCAGTTAATAAATGCTTTGATGGAAAAAACATCTTGCTAAAGACTGTGGATATAGCAAAGATTATTGATGGAGACATGAGGTTTCCAGAGGACTCAGCTGAAAAATGTTGAATCAAGGTAATGGTAGGAATATCCAGCAAGCGAGGAAAAGAATGGAGATGAGAGGACTAGAATTAATGTTAGCAGGTGACAGGGCGGTGGTAGTGAATTTACCTTGCACCTGGTGATGAGTAACTACAGGGTTGAATTACAGGGCCGATTTAGAAGTAGATGGACTCAAATATCTTAACTCTAGCCCACTGAGGGTTCCAGAATGTATCTTGCTTAATATCAGGGAAATTATAATGGCCATGAGGTTCAAGAAGAGGCAAAAGAGCTCTTCGTTCAGGAGGGGTGGCCTCCCATCTCCCAGATCAGGGATTTTTCCACTGTTGCTCCTCCATTCCAGTTATTTAAAGTATTTCACTTCGGGGATGTCCAAAATCACCCTCACATGAAATATGTAGCTCCAGATGTCATCATAAAAGTATGGTAAAAGAATATAAAAGTCTGGAAAAGATATTAACATGTCACACAGTCCTAACAGTTGTTAGAAAGTAAATTTGGAGTTGAGCTTCCCAGAAGACAAAGAAAAGAGGGAAAATGTAAACAATACGTGATTCCCAAGACCCAAGAAAAACACCATTTAATCAGTTAGAATCCAGGAACTTTTCTTACTCTAAGATGGAGAGACATTTCAGCAGTGAGTCTGAGGGACACTGTGTGGTACAGTAAACAACATCCGCAAGAGCATCCCTAAGACACTGACAATTCTGCAGCCGTTTATTAAAATGTTCTTCGACACAGGATAATGGCAAAACCCTGAGGTACAATCCTGTGAAAAATTTTGAGGTGTCAAGGTCAAGTGCAATAGCTCTCTGGAATGATCCAAAGGATATCTTTCAAAACTATCAGAAGAAATAGCTTAACATCCAGTTTTTTCAGGTAATCTACCATAAATACTATTTTCTTCAGACAAGAAATAAGAATTAAGAAAAGAAGCATTTGAAGTTGGAACCTCTAGCAAGAACAGAGTATGGAGACACCATGCTATAAGAAAACCTACATATGGAATTTTAGAAATATAACTAAAGCACACACACAGGTGGAGAGCCGCTGCGTGACTGTGGCAAACACAGCCAAGGGTCACAATCCTCCTCAGCAAGCATTTCTGGGTTTTCTTCAACACAGCTGAGTCACAGAGGCCCTGGACAATGTGTTTGGACAAATTTCACAATAATCATTACCTTCTATATTCAGAGAAAAAAAATCTGTTGTATAATATTTCAGATTCAGGCCAACTGAATTCTAGAGGACATCTGCAAAGGCACCATATTTCGTCTTTGGTTATCCTTTCTTGGCAGGACCAAGGGCCCAAAGCCCAGTCCGAGGTGTAGCACAAAGACTGTACCATTGGGATAAGGAATGCAAGATGACATCTGCGACTGTCCAGAGTGGGGGACAATGTTTTTCTATTTCTCTGATACCCAAGTTAAGCTCCTTGAAGCTCAGATTATTTATTGCATTACTTGTGTAACCTTTCTCCCAAAGGAACATGTAATCCGCACGCAGTTGGCATCAAATACTACTGGATGGCAGATTTGTTTTTAAAATGGTCAAATTAGATAATACATCTCATTTAAATTCATGGAATTTTCTCCCCTAATAATAGAGCCATGTGATAGCTTAAAAACACATGCTCTATCATCATTCAGTAGCAGTTTATTCATTAGAACATTCTGCGCTCTTCTGAAATTCAGCATATTTCATCACATCTCCTATTTGGTTATTTTCCTTCTCAAAAGGCCTTGTTACAAATCCAACGCATTTAAGCTACCAAACTATGCCCATAAGGGTACTTGGACAATAGCTTACATTTTAAATTGGAGTAATTGTGGGTGCTGCTGACCTGTCAATCTCAGATATATTTATAAGCTTCACACACAAAAATGAAATGAACAAAGTGATTCAGATTAACCAGCTCTGACTACACCTTTTAAGAAAATCACTGGGTGTGCCTGGGATCCAACGCTAACAATTCGTTACGCATCACAGTGTTACAGCTTTCTAAATGGTAAGTAACTGTTTAAAAATTCCGAAGCATTCTTAAAATGTTTCACTTAAACATTTCTGCAATAAAATCTTATTGAACTGTTGCTTTCATTAATTTTCTACAGACTAGAGAGCAAGGAATTCAAGTTCGATTTTTTTTTTTCTTTTAACTTTGCCTACTACCAGCAAATAAACTGTGCCTCTTTTTTAAATAAACCCCTGGCCTTGAGTTTTGGCCCCTTAATAGTAGCCTACATGGTTGACTACCCTTGGTGTTAAATTTTCTTAAATTGTATTTCTGTCAGTGTATCATTTTTTTAAGCAATGGACCCTATAATAGCAAGCACTGGTCTGTCAGGAGTGCATTTTAACAGCACGACACAAGTATTTTTCACTACAGGAGACAAACAATGATATGTATTACATGCAGTAAACACTGCCTTTGGTACATAGGGTTCTCTCAGCATTTATCTGTCTAAAATCTCACTGTGTTCCTGAATAGGGGGCTTGCGGGGGAGGGGGCGAAACCCTGCCTCATATTAATGTTGCCAGTGGCTACAGTATAGCGTTAGGAAGAGTCCACTGCCTTGCCACATTTCTCATGAAAGAAAATCTTGATTTAATATTAGAACAGAACAAGGCATATTAGCTCACGCTTGCAGAGTCCCTTCCTTTCAACAACTACCACATCTTTCTTTTACAACTCTTTCCCCAGGTATCCATACTTGCCCCCTCGTAGCCACGAGTATGAGTATCACTCCCAAACAACTTTCAATCAAGCTTAAAAAGCTTTTAAGAAAGAACAGTGCTCTCCAAATTGGGCGTGCATAAATCCCAAGGATGCTTAAGCAATGATCAGCGTTTCTATTTCTATTCATTGTATATCTTATCCTTTAAAAGAGTTTTTCTAATTGAAAAATTGTGCAATGGAGTATTTATGACTTGTAAATATACATTTTAAAGTAAAGGTGTATACTTAAACTTCTTTAGGGATAAAGGAACATAATCAAAATGCTTAGAGAGCACTGTGAAAAAGAACCTCAGTAAGAAGGTACTGGCATTCGGCTGTCCTTGCCACCTGAGGAAAAAGATGCAAACATCAAGACTATGCAGGAAAACTAAAGCAAGCTGAAATTTTATATATAATTCTTCCCTAGGGGATAGTCAATGTAATGCTTCACAAGGCCGTAGAACTTTCTCATGCTAAAACATGGAGAGCATGGGCAAGTTAGATATTTCAGAAACCTACATTCTCAGGGACGAAGAAAACCGCACATTCGTTAACTCCCCCAAGGATTCCAATTCATCCTCATTTATGTAAAATATATTATAATCCTAATTTAACAAATTCTAATAATCTCCACCGTGAAATATATTTTTCCCATATGGCTTCAGGCGCACATGACATTTCGGCATTTTTTCCTCCCTCTTCTTTGTAATTGAAAAGTTGGTAAAAGATCTTAGAACAGTGGTAGCTTTTCATATTCTTGATTACTAATCATTCTTAAACAACATAACTTAATCCATTTCCTTAATCTTCTCCTAATGTTTAATTTTCTAACTATTTTATCTTCAGAACTCAGTGCTATTCTTTCTTCGTAAGAACAGAAACTCATATTGGACTCATCAGTGTGTTCACATCTTTCCCTATCGGTGTTCCCTTGACACTCCCTGACAATTCTACGAATGGGTATATTGCTCCTATTTACAGATGAGTAAACTGAGGCTTGGAGAGGTTAAGTAACTCGTCTAGGAATATACAGCCGGGATGTAGCAGAAGAGGGCAGATTTCAAATCTGGACTCAGCACCATTATGCTATTTGACACATCAAAACTCGAAGGATTAGATCTAACCTCACCTAGTTTGGGAGATGCTAAGGGAATTAAGAAGAACTGGTGTGACTTTTATCCTTTTATAAAGTGACACAGAAAGTAAGAACCAGCAGATGAATGCATCAAAATAGCAACAGATAACTAATTTGCCATTAATGATAGTTGGTGGGGGAGGGGCAACACCCAATGTGGTAGAACAATAAGAAATACACAGCAAAATGATTTAAAATACACTGGCTGTGTTAAAAGGAATGCAGGATAAGCTCGTGACTATAAAAACTGAGTTGTGGTTAAAAATGAAAGGCTTTGTTTACTACCCAGCAGATAAATCCTCAAAGGAAAATAAAAAATATTTTTTTCAACTTAAAATCTTCTGAAAACATATAACTTTTTCTCAGGTCACTGCAGAAATCCACCACTGATCAAGAACACAAGACATTTAACACCTTTAGCCAAAAAAAGTAAGTGATCTCTATTGCAAAGATAATTGCTAGTTTAATAACTACTATTAACAACATTATTTAAATACCAAGCAAATTGCCAGGTCAAGATCGAGCAACTCTTCCTTAAAATCAAACTCAAACTGATGCGCTCTGGTAGGTGAGAATCACAAAATGATTAGGAATACAGGTCATCAACTCAACGAGGACAAGATGGCAGGGACTACAGATGTCCCATCTCCCAAAAAAATAGGAAGGTTGCTCAAAATTGTAACAAAAAGAAGCACTCTGGAGGTATGAGATGACAGTAGAAATTAAGACTTGTAAAGCCATTTGGCTACCACCTTCTTCTTGCTTTCTGAGAAGTAGGTTTGGATTTCTTTGTGATGAAGTGTATATGGCCTAGCCACTGTTCTGAAAGCCCACCCATTCACGCCTTGCCTCTTTGCAAGATTTCAAGGCACATTAGTCCATCTTCTCAGTCAGTACTCATGATGCATCCTGGTCCATTTTATAAACATAAATAGAGGCTCAAGTACTTTGATTTGTATTTAAAATTTAAAGGTTTTTTTTTTTTTCATTTTTAAAAGTAAAGACAGTTTGTACATAAAAATCCCACTCTCACAAATAGAAATGCATATTCATCCTTTAGTTTTGAAGATGAATCCTTAGCATTTCTTGATGTGAAACTAAAATTAGTGAGCTGGGGTTAGGTTAGGAATGGGAAATAGGAGTATAAACAGAACACTTATGTAACAGTTGTCCTATCTCATCAAGAATACGATTAAATAAGTTTTAAGTAACGATAGGACTTTGATGCATTTTCTCTCCATGCTGGATTTGGAAACATTTATGATAATTAAATATATTATTTTAAATATTTTATACTAGAAAATAATTTAATAAGGCTTGGCTTGACTTTAAAAATAATGAAAGTAATCACCTGTCAGCCTTGAGAAATCCACCTCTTTGCAATTTTTATTACCCAAGTTTTCAAAAAATATCAATTACATGGATATGTCCTGTAATCAGGACAGAGCTTAACAACACCTTTGGCCATGGTGTTACACTCACACATGTTGTGTTGGCAGCCTTAGCTCATCAATATGGACATTCCTTTGTATTTCACCTTG
The DNA here is from genome assembly GCF_002288905.1 of Enhydra lutris kenyoni. Classification (NCBI taxonomy): domain Eukaryota; kingdom Metazoa; phylum Chordata; class Mammalia; order Carnivora; family Mustelidae; genus Enhydra; species Enhydra lutris. The sequence continues at coordinate 42,736,858 of NW_019154091.1, forward strand.
AAGTACTACCATGTATACATTGTCCTGATGAGTTCTGTAATCCCAAATGGAACTCAGTCTGGAACAGCTTATCTGAATGTGCTTCAGAGCAATTCTCAAACAGAAGTATTATCACTTCCTTCTGGAATATTTAGAAAAGAATAGGGGCATCTTGGTCGTTAACAGCAATAGGGAATACCATAGGACCACCTAATGGTTGTTTCTAGTCCTGTCTCTTCTGCTTTTATTCATTCCAACCATACTGACATCATTGCAGGTTCCTCAAACACAACAGAAAAGCTCCCATGGCAAGGACTTCATAGGGGCTGTTCCCTGTGCTTGCAATGTCCTTCATCTGCAACCCTATGGCTAACTCCTTCACCTTCTCAGTTCTTTATGCAAGTCACCACCTCAACAAGAGCAATGTTGAATGAGAAAATGGGGACAGATGACGCTAAGCGTTTTACAAGGGGTGTTAATTGTACCTCTGTTGGTTGTACCAATACGTGTGATAAGAGAAGAAAACAGTGCAAATTGCATGAAAGTTAACAGAGCTAAGTCTATCTTATCCTGCATCCAAAATATAACCAGGAAGCTCAAAGCTCAGCTTCTGTAATAGGACTACTGGCTTACAAAAGGATTTTTACAGAGTCCAATTTTTACATATTATTTATCACCTCTCTTCCTCTAGAATTCTTCTAATCTCTTGACTATACCTCTTCTCATTCTCTATATTGCTTCCTTGGGATATAACTAGGCTAAACATCTTTACATATTTTACTTAGTTATTGAACAACAAAAAGTGACTATGTCAGTTGTAGAAAATTTGAAAAATAATTTGCTCTTAAGTTCTTCCCAAATTTCTCCTACTGTCTTTACATAGTAAAATATTAATAACTTTATGTTTATATATTATATAAAATCAATTAGAAGTATAATATTCCACATTCATTATTTATAGGAATGAGATATTGGCACTCCAATATTTGTTAAGTAACTAAATGGTTTCATTTCTTAAATGTTAGAGGGACAGCAAAGCTTGTAATCACAAACACAAACTACCCACTCAGCAAGGATGTGCTGTGGAAAGAAGGGATTCTTGTAGCTCAGAAATTTCCCCCAATTTTTTCTAATAAATAGCCACGGAAAATACCAGTTTAGGAGTTTTAAGGCAATTGAATAACTTATAATTTCTTTGTATCTCCCAAAGCACAAAAGATCTCTCAGTGGAAATTCACATGCAACACTTACAGGCTTTAAAATTATGTTCACAGTATAGTTGAACTTCTCACCCAGAGCATGCAAATAAACCTGCCCACTGAAACGAAGACTCCTATTTAGTGTTAGAAGTTATGACTGCTTTTTCCATTCACCCCTCTTACACCTTCTCCCATTCATCTAAGCAAAGAAACAGGTACTAATCACTCATCTCACCCAGTCTAATCTGCAGCAATTGGTCAGAATATATTTTTATCGAGTAGTTGAAAAATACAAAATAAGCATCATGTTTCCTGCCATAAGTATTCTGAAACCTAACAGCCTCGAACCTGCCATCTATTAAGGGACATTACTTAAGAGATTTTGAAATGTTGTAAAAGCAAGTGAACAAAATAATTTCAAAAACAGTAGGCACCTCTGTTAGAATTTTATACTAAAAACATAGCATTGTTCTGAAAGTTTTAGAACATGAGCATGAACTAGCAAGTCCAAAATGTTCTTTTTCCTCTTGAAGTTGCCTGTTGGGATCCCACATCATAAATGAGATGGGAATTTATTTTTTCTCAGTGGTATTTCGATTACTGTACAGTGTTCGCATTAGCACATTTTATGAAGTTTCCTTCCCCTTTACTAGTCCTTGTCATATTTGATATTTATGTTTACTAAAGTGGATTTTCTGTTTTTATTAGTAGGATGGGTTTAATGCAGATGATGCTTTACTGCATTAGTAATAACAATTTTATTTAAATATGGCTTTGTTGTACTCTTCTGCAAATAATCTTTAAACTCCTAAGAGTCTTTTATTTTCCCTGTAGCCCAGTTGGAGAGTTTTTAATATTAAATTGAATCATAACAACACATGCTGGTTAGAGTCTAACTTAATACACGCAGCTTAATGTTAATTTTCCAACTTCAAATCAGAGATCTGACTATTCCAAGATGATTATTTATCTCAAGTGTGATTTTGTTTTAAACTAGTGAAGTCCACAGCTAGAGATTTTTGCATCATCAAAAAAAACTGGCATTCTGAAGGAAAAAAAATTCGCAAAAGATTTAGAATCTTTACATAACTCAAAAACTATCATTGAGGCAAAGAAAGTCTATCAAGAAGTTTTGGTAATAGAAGAAGGCAAAAAGGCACAGGTGACTGATGTGGCTAGTTTGTGAATATAGTAAATATTTTTGATGAATATAATAAAAAGGTATGCTCAGGTCCTAATTCCTTTAAAGGAAATTTATCGAGTAATATCAATAATAAGGGGCAAAAACCTTCAACAAATTTTAAAGTAAGAAATAAAAATCTAAATGCACTTTCCTTGCTTCACAATGTAAACTTCCACTTCAAAATAAATTTCATATAAATAGCTTGAAAAGGGAAATACATGTTAATCATTAAAACAAGTATGTTATGATGGTAGAAACAGATATAGGACAGACAGTATCCAACTCCATCAGAGCTGAGAAAATCAGAATTTGGTGATAAAAATCGCAAGGGAATATTCTTGGGCATGCCATAGTATTCTAAAACGTGTCTTTCCTCTTAGGATGGTGAACACCGTTTAAGAATAAGTCTGTGCTATAGTCACAATACTAAGAAATTAGCCGGCATCAAGAATCTAATTTTACAAGTTTCAAAGCCTGTTGAATGACGGTGATCTAGTGAAAGTGAATTATGACAAAAGTTAATGTTCATTCTAAGGTCATAGAGTCCAATATGTATATGTGAAGCTTGCATAGACCTACCTATACCTCTTTAATGCTTAACAAGGGGAAATTCAAGGAATCTGTAGGAGTAATCACTTGTATAAGCCAACAAAAAATTAGAATGAAAGAAAAATGCCTTTTTGAGGAAACATGGCTAATGCAAATGCCGTTTAAAAAATACCCGGTCAATTGGATAGAAAGAATACTGCTGATGTTTTTATTTTTACTTTCCTTGTTTTCAAGATCTTCTCCTGCATTAACAACTCTTACATCGATTGAAGGGAGAGATGTTAGTTAATTTATTTTGGAAGACAGGATGAGGTTGCAGTATATACTTTTGAGTAGCAGAAGACATTCTCATAGAAACAGGAAAGTGTTTTCAAACCAGATGCAAAAAATAAGATTTCAATGCCTCACAGGGTAATGAAGGAAAATATAATGGTTGCTAAAGGTTGGTGCAATTCCTCTTTTAGGTTATATAATTTTTATGTGAGGCAAAAACCTGAACTACCTAATACATTTCTACAATGCATATATTCATCAAAACCATTTACAAAATTACCACTTTCAGCATATTTTTAAAATGAGATTCCTTAATAAATTATGTTTATGCAATCAAAACACAACATTAAAATTTATTATTAGTCACTTAATGGAAGTTAATGGTGAGTTTATAAATGAAGTGCTGGCTTACTTTGATATACTCTAAGAGCAACCAAAAATAGAGATTCTTTCCCAGAGTTCCATGTATTTATAAAGTGCCAAATAAGCAATTTTAGCAATTCTCAAATGTAGTTCTTCCAGATGCATTTAATCCTAAATATACTTGTAGAAACAGAATATTTTTCTGCTAAGTCAGGTATGTCTAACTTATCCATCTTATGTGTAAAAACTATCCTGACTGAAGTATTCCATGCTTTATAAAGAGATTTAAAAAAAAAAAAACAGTAAAAATATAGAAAAATATAGAAACAGCGTGAAGTGTTTTCATATTTTCAATATACCTCTTGACGGAGGTATTTTCGATGAAAATATCTCATCTATAAACAAGCCAAAACAAAAGTGACAAAACTAAAATAATACATTATGTTAAATACTCATTTGCTGAAAATGGATGCATTATAGAATAAGGACAGAGAGATATTATAGATAAATTTATAAATGAGACATTCTATATGCAGATGAAATATTTTGAACATAGATTGTTGCAGAGGAGTTGTCGCTTACAAAGTCCACTGATTTTTCCTAAAATGAAAGGCACTCCCTCAAAGTATTGTACAAAACGAAATGATCACTCCTGATTTGTACTGGTCTTTGAATAGTAGACAGTTTAAAATGTTTGAAATAGAATTCTGTAATGTTTTCCTACGATAAAACAAAAAGTAGACTTAAAATTACAACTTCTTATAAAGCTATAAATAAGGTAACATCATTTACAAGGAATATAACAATATTTTTTAACAGGCCGTGGAGTCTAATATACTCATGCGCTAAGATATTTCATAGTACTAAGATTAGGTTATACATTTAAATATAATAAAAATTACAATTATAATGAAGTATTAAGAAAACTCAATGCTTATAGAAAAAAGTTCATTTGGGAGGAGTTTAATTCAGTGTAAAAGCTTAAATTTTCAGAATTTACAACAATAAAAAGTGATTTTTCAGATAATAATAATGCAGTGATTGCTGGGGAAATTATTTTCAACTGCCTAGTTTAAAAAGAGGACAGTGAAGGGAGAAAAAGAATAAACACTTCATCCAACACAAAAAAAGTAACTATGCAGTGAGTTATCAGATAAAATAATGTAAACAACACATCTGTGCTTACTTTTAAGGCTGTAATTATGTACTAATATAAATTTAACCTTATATAAAAATTGGGAGGCACCAGATTTGATTAGTGTGAAATAGAATTATAGCCAGATTAATACTCTATGTAGCATTTAATTTTAATTTTCTATTTGAAAGTTATATTATTATATTAAAGCATGTAAAATTTGTAGTCAGCATAACAGTTTCAAATCCTTTTTCTTAATTGACAACGATGGTGGGACAGGAAGCATTGTTCTCTCCTGGCAGTTTCATTTTAAACAAATCATTCTCAGATATAAAAATAGCAAATTACATTAAGTTTTATATAAGGCATTTTCAGCTTCTCCTATAGGAAGAGCTATATAAGCAGCTTCCTTGCCATACATCACAGCAAATGGCTTTGAATACATTCTCTGCGAAGACCCCATTCAGAGATACAAGCTCCAGGCTATAGTGACTTGATGCTTAAAATATGCAAGAAGTTTTAGGTTTAACAAAACAACAAGCTCTAAGAATTGCCCAAACTCTTGAGTGGTAAATTCTGATATTCTTTACGGCCTCCAAGTTGAAATGTCAAGTAGTTTGTTATTTCTCCTGGTTCTGACTTCTTAACACTTGCCATGACATTTTAATTCTAAAACTCCGATTACACATTAACTACGTTTTTCATATTTTCCAAAATGAAACAAGGATGAGAGCACTGACTAGAGTCCTGTAAACATCATTACTAAATCCGCTGTATTTACACAATAATTATTAATCTGCTTTGGGCATTCTATTAGTTGTAAGCTCTAGTTCAAGGTGTAAATAAAGATGCTTCCCTGTCTAATTTGTCATAAGTTCAACTTTAAATATAAAAAAGTTACAAATGTTCTGGATACATTTTTTAACATACACATTTCTAGGTCTTGGTGTATAAATATTGATGGGCTAATTGGCTTCATAGTTTAAGGCAGAAAGTATGTTAACAGAGGACGTTTTAAAAAGTCAATTCTTCTCAAGAGAAGTGAGTTGGGGGAAATTGGAGGGGGAGACAAACCAGGAGAGACTGTGGACTCTGAGAAACTGAGAGTTTTTGGGGGAGTGGCGGGTAGGGTGAGGCTGGTGGTGGGTATTATGGAGGGCATGTATTGCATGGAACACTGGGTATGGTGCATAAACAATGAATTTTGGAACACTGAAAAAAATAAAATTAAATTTAAAAAAAAGTCAATCCTCCTGTTCCTTTATCTAATGAATTTCTGAAGGCAGAGAACAATCCTACGAACTGGTAAATTCTCTCATCAGATATGTTCATTGTAGATTCTACAGAAAAATAAAAGATATTATACCAGACCCGTTATGGAAAATGAATTGTTAAGATCTGGAATTCAGTACATAAATGGTAAAATCATCTTTCTTTTTCTTAAATATAGCTAATGGTGCCATAAAGAAGGAAAAAAAAATTGAGAGAAATCATCTTTACCATAATAATCATTTCTATAACTCTAAGAAAATATCTTATGATTTAAATTCTTGTATTCATTATTCAAAGAACTTGAGAAAACATGGCATCACTATCACTACTCAAAGTAATACAAAATGTGGTAACTTCAGGACTCATTGTTCAGCACTAGAAGCATTTTTTGTCCTCTTTTTTTGAAAGGAGAAGTTAATTAGGAAGTTAAATACAACTGGCAAAAATATTTCACTCTTCTCTAGATATGAAAAAGTTTTCTGGCCCAAGATAATATCTATAGTCACTACTTTACCAGTAGAGATGAAACTAGTTTTTTCTTTATCATTTTCCACATTCTTATTTGCTGATGCCTACTGATTTAGACAGAGAAATACAAACCTGTAAGTTATTTATGGCTTGTTTGGTACCTTAAAGAAATTACATACTATTCAAACACCAAAAACAAAACAAAATCACTTCTGAGTAGGATTTAAATGGGTAAGCATCGACTGTGAAAATACAAAAAGGAAATGTGAACTAAGGGAAATGAAAAAAAATTATTTTTAAAAAGTTTAAAAGACAGCCACGGAATATTACTTGCTCACCAATTACTATAGAATACAGATTTTGTGTAATTAATAAACAATTAGATAGTAACTATTTTACGAACACATTTTTCTAAATTTCATCTATTACCTAAAATTATGTCTCTTACACAGCAGGCATCCAATAAACATTTTTGAATGACTATACCATTCAAAGTAATTAATTTATAAATAAAGTTTGCCTAATTGTATCTGTCTGACATACAGAATTAGACTATTAAATTTCCAGTAAGAGACACGCTGCTGAATGTCGACACAATTTCACTGAGATACACACTTCTTACCTAAAACTACATACCACATCTGCAGCATGATCTACGACACTTAACAAAGTGTTTTACACACATTCCAATCCCCCATTTCACCTCGACAATTTTTAAGTATTGATGAATTACTCCCTGCCAAAGAAGTCACATTATATACAACAAACCTTCAGTTTAAATAAGGAATAAGCTTGCTGTTAACAACTTAGTTTGAAATGTTAACAATCCTTAGGTTGTTAACATAACAACTGGCCATTAATGTGGTAATGACCAATTTAAGAGGAAATTATACTCTGAGAAATGAATATATTGGCAGTCAGGACCAGGGTTTTGATTTGAAAGGGTATTTTTTTTTTTTTAACAAGTTAACAAACATTAGAAGCTTGAGCCTAAGGGAAATTAACTAAGTTATGTCACGAAAAAACATCTTTCCCTTAGATTTCTCTTAGCATTTCTGATATGGAGACTATTTTGATAAATTGTTTTCAACAAAACACTTATTTGGACTATTAAATGACAATTTAACATCATATTTTTATTACCGTAAAGAATAACAACACAAAACAAGCCCCAGGTTTCTTTCTGTGCTTAATACTATATTCACAATTGCAAGAAACAGTTTAACTCACGATACAGGTAGTTCACTGGCAAGGTATAAATTTTTAAAATCCGGCTATGTCAACATGCTTTCCTTAAATCTTACTTAATTTTAATCTTTACTGCTTATTAGAACACCTTAATCTCGCCCAGACTATATAAGCTCCTTGTTTTGGAATCGCTGTTACATAAATCCACTTGACACACTGCAGTTGTAAACAAATGTAAAAATAAAAAAAAATTAAAAAAAAAAAGAGTCAAAAAGCCATGACTATTGGTTAGTGAAAATAAAGCAAAACTAGGAAGCACTGTTAAATCACTGAAAGCAAATGCAAACGCTTTATGTGGAAATGAGGCTCTAATTCACAGTGAGAAGAGGAAAAATTTTTTTATTTCAAAGAAAAAGTTCAAAGGCTGAAGTTCTAAGAGAATTCACGGAATAAGTTAATTCTGATTAGTTGTGCCGCCACAACAAGGGAAATCCTGGCTATAGAGTCACTTCCCATCGTTGGCACCTGCGTGTATTTTGTGCCCTTGGAACACAGAGGACCAGTAACAAGTGGTCATATATTAGCCAGGAGGCTGTCAGAGGAGGCAGTCGTCGGAGGGGGAAAGAGAAGAATCTGATAAACAGTACTAGATTCACCCTTTTAAACTACCTCTAACCAAATGATAGGTATTTTTAGATAAAGACTAAATCAAACCAAGAAATAACGGAATCATATACAGGGAAGCACCAGGTTCCCTAGAAAACACTTCTCCAAATAACCAAGATGGTTAAGGAGCTACGGCTGATTGATAAATTTTGTGTCATAAAGGAAAAAAATATCAAAATAAATCGCTTAATGTCAGGCTAGAAAAATGATTAATTGTATCAAATATGAAAACCCAAATGATGCCATATATCATTTCTCTAATTTGATAGGTCCTACTTTATTAATATATGTAATTTGCAGCTGATTCAAGACACAAAGTTCCCTGAAAAGCAAATAATTTTTCTTAAACAGAAGTTCATGTGTTGATTGGGAAACAAGTCTAGTGGGCTTCTCTGTTTTTTAAGCAAGAGCATAGGAATTGTCCTCAAACTGCCCAGATGTTTACAGTTTGGAGAGTGGCTATCATCTCCCCATAATGATGGAGATCTTTACTGGGTTAATTTCCCTAACACTACTGGCAAGTCCGAGGCTGTTAATGCTCAGTGATATCTTTGCAATGACCACCTGGAATGCCATGGAGGGTGGAAGGATGTATTCACACTTGGGGAAAGTTCTCAAAAACTGTATAATAAACGTGCTAATAAATGGCAGCTACTTTCAACTGCCTTTCCTTGGCAAATCAGACAGCTGAATAATTCTTGGGTCAAGCTAAGCCTACCTTGTCAGTGGGGGCGTAATACAACACTTACATGCTGATTTCTACCAAATACATCCTTGCCATCAGCTGGTGGTTTCCTCCTGGGTAGTGCAATCACCTATTTCTAAATGGGAGCCTCTGGGCAGGCCAAATGGAAACACTTCAGATAGGAGGCTTTCTTGGCCGTTCCTTAGGCAAGAATTTGCATACGAGGCACCTGGCAACATTCTGAAGGCTGACAGGTGAACATCTTTCAGGAATGTAAGCTGGTAGTAAGGAAATGAAACAAACAAACCAAAAAAAAAAAAAACAAAAAACAAAAAACAAAACACTTACAAAAGTATTTTTAAAAGGAATCCAGTCATCACTGGTGTGCAAGGATAATTCCTACCTCAGGTAGTCTCTGCGACAAAGGATAAGATTAGCTTTAGTGTACAGGGTGGAGCCCACCTCTCCCAAGCGACAGTCACAGCAGGCACACTTCAAGCAGTCTTCATGCCAGTATTTGTCCAGGGCCTTTAGAAGATACCGGTCCTTGATCTTTCGGTTGCAGCCAGCACAACCTTTCGGCTTGGTGTCTGGCTGGACTGAGAGCATTTGTATACCTAAAGGAAGAGACAAAAGCAAAAAAAAAAAAAAAAAGAGCTGGGACTACAAGAAAGAAGCCGAAGATGTCGAAGGACCTTACACAAGTTGAATGTTTCATCCTGTGTTTCTGGAGGAGTGGTAGACTTTCTTCGGAAGGGGCATACCAAAATCACACAGAATTTTGGAAACAAAAGGCTCAAACATTGTGAAGTCCTTGTCAAACCGTTTAGAAGGTCACACATACAAAGTGCTGAAAATAACACACTTCTGTTGTACAGAGTGAGTTGGCACAGGATACACCAAGTTAAGCAACACTAGATAATTTGGTGGTGTCCCTCATTCTCCACATAGGGGGTTCCTTTGGGAAGAAAACGTGAGTGAATGGCTAACAATCTTAAAGAAAGCTATTTAACAAACTAGTCTGTGCACAGTCTATAAGAGTCAAGAACGAGTTTTTCTTTATTGCTCAGATATTCGCTTGCTGTGTGCTTGCTGGTGGAAGAGAGGGCACCTTCTGGGATTACACTAACCTGACTTTAGCAGTGGGGATGTTTATAGCTAAACACACAGCACAGTCATCCAAAAAGCTCACCAGTACTATGTTGCTTGTTGGCATCCAAATACTTCCTTCTGTGCTCTTGATATTTCAAAATCATTCCTTATGTTAAAATTTCAAAAATGAATTTATACTCACAAAAACATCAATCAGTGCCTCTGTTAATGGCAGCTTCCCTCACTGTATACTATAGGGTTTGATATAAAACTAAAGTACAAGATTAATTTATTACCATAAACACGCAGTTATTTATTTTATAAGGGAAAGAAAAAACAACAGAAGGTAAAATCTAAATATATATAAATTACATAAACATACATAAATATATGCATATATCTCTAGTGCACTAGACATAGGATGTTTATGTATTTTAGACATCTATCTCCATCATAAATAAGGAGTCTAGCTGGGTTCTGTAGGTTTTACAACTTGGCTGAAATTTTTTCAATGAAAGGCTATTCCCCTTTGAGTTTCTTCTTCTTTCCCAGGTGTCAAACACCCAGCTTAAAAAAAAGAAAAAAGAAAAAAGAAAAAAAAAAAGCTGGACCAACTATTCAGAACTTCGTATTTATCAAATAACTCATTCTAAGCACTATAAAATACTGTAGACATCACGGATTGCTAACTCCCTCATCTTACAAATTGTGATGCAGGGGCCTAAGAGAGTTTAAGGACTTGCTCAAAACAGAACGACAGTCAAGTACTAGATCTGGTGGTCTTCTTACAGTCCAGAGGTCCTGTTCCTATAGGATACTTCCTCTCCTAGGCAGAAAGTTTGAAACTACACAAAACACCAAATGTGGATGCACTTAAAACAGTTTCAAGAAAAGAAATGCCAAGCTAAGATCTTAGAGTCTCCCCCTACTCCAAAGGAGCTAACCCTTCTTTAGTTTCCTCTGATGCCCTCTGATGAAGGCTTCATGTCCATAACCTTCACGATCTTTTTTTTTTCTTTTCTAAATCACACTGATAAGAGACACCCAGGCACCATACCCTCAGAGCCAAATAACTTTTCTTGCTACAAATAATACATGGGTTGCACAGAATACCGTTATGATGCTGAACTTCCATCAGAAAAGAACTTCTCTGGCAGAGGAATGGAAGAGAGGATGGCGGGGAAGAGCGCAGGGTGGCTGTTCTTCCTGCATGACATGCACAGCCGTGGTAGTCAGAGCTGCAGACGAGCAGCTGGATTTGTACGGAAGAGCAGGTGGTGTTCCTCTAGCCTGCTTTCTGTTCCTTTTCTTTGAAGGAGCTAAGGGTCTAGTGTAGATTAATCATAACCCTTGATAGCTCTGCTAAATCTCACTCTCCAGAACTTCTAACAAATGAAGTTTCTTTGATCAGAACTAGTTACCGTCTTCCAGCAAGGTTCCACAAGGAATAAATCCCATTAATTACAGTACAGAACATATCCAAGTGCCTCTTAACCATATACCTGCGGGGAGCGGGCAATTTGGATTTACAAAATGACATTCCGTATTTTGCTGGTGAAGACATCAAGAGATATGAGTGACTATTCTTATTAGCCAATTTCTAAGGCTAATATTTTTTCCCATCACAAAGCCGACAAATTTTAAAATCCTTTACAGTTGTAGCTCAGCTCTATTTCCCTCAGTTGAGTTACTACCATCGAGCGTAGAAGGTCAGCTATCTTTATTCAAAACACTTTGCAACCAAGACAGGGAATACCAACATTTGGCACAAGTAACACTATCCTGCTTGTCTTCACAAAATGTTTTTGTTGTGTTGACATTTTCATTTACCACTCAGAGGCCAATTAATATTGGAAACTCTTACTTTCTGTTTGGCCTTGGGCTTGAAGGAGTTTGGTATTTTGCATGCCATCCTAGTGCCTTCTTTTAGAGAACATCATCACACTGCTCTTGGAGAGGAAATCTTTTCAGTAGGATGCAAGTTAACAGTTGTAGAAAAAGAACTATTTAGTGGTCGCAGCATTGCCATGTACCTTGTAGGCACAAAGCATCAGCAGCAGCAACCCCCCCCCCCCCAACTGCCACCGTCCAGAGGAGCACGACTGGGTAGAGTTATGCGTTCGGAGCCGAGAAACATTTCACAAGTTGCTCATAGCATATCAGGACTCATAACTAGTTTTAGATTGGCATGTAAATTGTTCTGAGGGAAATTCTTATTGCCTCTGAGACCCTGCCATTCTGAGTTATTTGACAGTTTAAGGGAAATCATAATTAAAAAAAAAGACATAAATAATAGCCTGTGCAGTGTGGTGTGCAGAAATAAGTAGAACCATTTCATTTAAACTCTGGTGAGCTTTTAATTGCCTGGATTGCATTGTGAGGCGGCCTAACGGTTGATTGCCTCCATTATGTTCCCTTGTTCTGTGCCATTCATCCGCACAGTCTCAGCTTCAGTAGCTAACACAACAAAGTAACCACAACTCCACAACACACAGGGGCTTAAAAAAAATAATCATAATCAAAGATTTGCAGCACTTAGACACAGTCTTTTATATTTTTGGACTAACTACACATAGTGAATGGAAAACATTTTGTCCCTGTCGGAAGATTCACAGAGAACAATTTGGGAGAAGGAACAGTAAGAGGGAATACATAAAGGGGGTTGGCACAGATGAGGTGCCTTAGGAAGATGCTAAAATGGGAATGCAGGTTCTGCAGCTGGGAGCAGTGACACAGATTAAAAGAATTTGGCCAACGTGGCCATTAGATTGCCAAGAGGTACCAAACAAAAGATTTTCTCTCCTCCTGCCCATCTTCATCCTCTCCCCAACCCCCAGACCTGACTGGAGAACTGGATTGGGCCTAAAAGCTTGTTTCTCTCTGTTCACTGGCCCAGAGCATCCCTACAAGCTGCAGCCCCCTAAGGGACAACAATGCAAATAGATGTCCCCAGATCTCAGGCACTGGAGCTGCTTAACTCTGTTCTGCCCCTTCAACTCCCAACCCCCTCCCCATCCTTCAACCACCCCCTCCCCTTTTTGAGCAATGGAGCTGGGAACCAATTTGATTCCCTTTTTCTCCAATGCAGCTGCAAGGCTCAGAGATACTGACATTTTTCCACTCTTATCAGTTTAATTACAGTTACCATGGCAGCAAAGTGCTAGTGCTTGGCAAAGGCCAACAAGAGATTTGCAAGACTGAGTTCAATTTTGATGCAGCTCACATGCAAAAAAAAAAAAAAATAAATAAATAATAATAATAATAAAAATAAAATAATAATAATAAAAAAATAAGAAACATACATACACTCTAACAAAGAATCCCTTGCGGAGTTTATGCTCTAGCCTTTTGTGGTTGTGTCTTTGCAGCCACACAGGGCTGATTTGCAAAGAATGTAGCAGTATTTGTTGCACCTAGCAAGATTAATTGGTTTAAGCAGCAGTCTTTCAAAGCAGTTACAACAATAATATTTCGGATCTTTTAAAAAGACACAAAAGCAGAAGAGCAGGAAAGCTTGTGAGCAGCCAAGAGTGCTGAGCGCCGGGCAAAGTGCATCTATGATAGATTGTAACCTTACCAAAACTTTTCTCCTTTTTCTGCATGAGTTGACTTAGGCGTGCCTGAGTTGCAGCAGCTTCGCATTGAGCCCCAAGCCCAAGGTAGAAGTGGAAGGGGGTCTCCTGGATTTAGCTCAAGTGTGGACCTGGTGCGCAGCCTACACCGCCGAGGACCGACTATTGTGAAGCCACTTTGGGAGCGGGTCGGAGTGGCGGCAGGGGGTGGGGGAAGGGACGAGGGCGGCCAGAGGAGACAGAGCGCACACACAGAGCCCCTCGCAGTGTGGCAGTGTGCAAAATGATGGCGAATGACAAAGCCACATGCTTCCCTAACTCTGCCCGTAATCCTAAAATCCCAGCGGCCCCTTTTAGCTTCGTGGTAACAAATGGATTTGATTAAACTGTCACATGCAGCGTTAGCATAGCATATCATGTTCAATATGAAAAAGATCATAAATCTGACTTGTATTTCATAACAGCAATCTGGGTAGCCCCCGTAAAAATGTGCTGCATCAGTCTGAATCTCAGCCTCGTAGGACATAGGCACCTTCTTCCACGGAACCTCTCTCTTGTGGCCACTTCTCCCCACCCCTCCCCTCCCCGACCCCCGACCCCCTAGGAAAACAGTCACTTTTCCAGCTCGCAGGAACAACATTTTCTTATTATGGAAAAGTGGGGAGAGGCAGAGTGTCCACATGAACCCAAAGATTGCAATTACAACTCTTGGGGGAGGGGGGCTGTGAATTCCAGCAAGTACGAGGAATGGGTCCGGAACCCACCTAAGCGCTGAATCCCCTTCCAACGGGCCAGGCCAGAGCGAACCTCTCCTAATTCCAAACTCTGCCTGCCCCTCTCTTCCCAAGAGTCAGGGGTGTGGAAATGCTGCGGCTCATCCTGAACTTTGACTATTATCCACTCGAGTCGTACTTGAGACATTCCGCGCCGCAGCCGCTCTCCCTCCTTCCATCAACATCTTCCGCCTGCATTTATTTCATGTCTCATCATAAAAATAATGAAGCCTCACATGATTTAAACAAAACCGTCTCAGCAGAGCTGCAACCCGAGTGAAAGTTGCAGTGCGGAGCTGGGCTGCAGCTCCAGTTTATGCCTCATTAGGAGAGGCTGGGGAAGAAAAAAATACCCACATCCGCACACGCACGCGCGCACCCGCAGACACACACACCACAAATAAGCCGACGCGTGTGTACACAGTTGCTGCACTTACCTTCTCAATTAAGCGATACAGGGGGAGGCCGTTCAGAAAGCACAGTGGCTGCTTTGTAGTGCTTCTCCTTGGGAAAGGTCAAAAAGAAGCATTGTTTGAAAAAAAAAAAAAGAGGGGGAGGGAAATCTCTATTTTTTAAGTTTAAAATAACGAGGTCCTCAAGGATCCGCCAAGTAATGGTGTTGACCGCATCTGAGCCACAGGTGTCCTCCTTTTAGGCAACTGCAGTCCGCGGCTGTCTCTCTCCGTCCTGGCTCAAAACAACTTACCCCAGCAGCACGCGAGGAGCCGAGCTGAAGGAAGCCCCGGCTCTCAGCTGCAAAATACAATCCCTTCCCAGCCAGACATAATACAGCCAAAGAAAAGGTCACTCAGTTATTACTGAGCCGGCGGAGCCCAGGCAGCGCTTGTCAAGACCACAGAGAAGCAGCTCCCTTCCGATTTAAGACTATTTACCTCTCGCCCCCACCCCTCCCCTCTTCTCTCCTTTTCCTTCTCTCCCTCCCTCTCCGCTCGCTCGCTCGCTCGCTCTCGTGTGCTTGTTCTGCAGCTCAGTCAAGTACAGCCGCCCTCAGAAAGTGCAAAGCAGCCACGAGACAGATCGGGCTTTGTTGCTAATTTCCCAGGGTGAAAATTTACAAGCCTGCGAGTGCAGTCAGCACAGCCACGCGCATATGCTACTCACAAACGCTGGGGACGACCCCCCGCACAAAAAGTGACCTCTGCAGGAGCCGACTGGAGAAGACCCTACCTCC
This sequence comes from Enhydra lutris kenyoni, assembly GCF_002288905.1. Lineage (NCBI taxonomy): Eukaryota > Metazoa > Chordata > Mammalia > Carnivora > Mustelidae > Enhydra > Enhydra lutris. The sequence goes on from NW_019154091.1 coordinate 42,752,447, forward strand.
TGGACCCGTCCAAAAGAAGTCCTGCCAAAGAGCTCCGGAGGAAAAGGATCGGATTCCTAAAATAACCAGGGCATTTTGGAATAGGTGGCCACATTTACAACAAACTGTCTTCCAAAGCCATTTCGGAAGCTACCAATTATGGAAATTAAAATAAAGCAAGAGAATCAAACTGCTACTAGAACACACTGGAAAATCACACAACCCTCCTCTTTAAGAAATATCGGTGGGGGGGGGGGGGAAGGCAGGGGGAGGGGGACAGCAGTTGCCCCGTGTCTGACTTCCATTAATGAACTCTCAAAAGTCGCTGCTCAGCAAGGCAGTTATGCCACACAAGCTGGGTCCAGAGCAATGGCACACTCCCCTTCCTCCCTTCCTCCAGGGGAGCAAGAACCAAACTGTGAACTTGTTTCCCATTAAGCATTACTGAACCCCCTCCCATCCCCACCCATACACTTCTTGCAATTACTTGAATTCCTTACAATTTAAAGTTCACGCGCTAGAATGAAAAACACCCAAGAGCACAAGAAACATGTTTTCCCCACTAACTTGATCAGAGCCATGGAGTTTCTTCACCATTTCTGTCCCCTCTTCCTTGGCTTCTTTTAGAGGCCTTGACAGGGTGGTGGTGGTGGTGGTGGTGGTTTTTTAAATGGAATTTGGTTCTGTTCTCCCCAATCTCTGCTCCTCTTAACTTTACATCTATAAAGGCTACTGGTAGCTTTTTAAAATATTTTAGTTTTTCTCTAAGTTTTCAAACTTCAAAGTCATCCTCTCCTTTTGGCTATTTATCATAGCATCCCACCAGATTTTATAAAGCCCTGTCAAAGGTCAAGTTTAAAAATAGTCCAAATTTGAGTGACACTGGCTGAAATGTCTTAAGGGCCAAGAAAGAGTCAGCTGTTGAACTCCAAAAAACTTTTATACTTCTCAGCACCATTAGTTTTAATGTAGTTCTGTTAAAAAAAAAAACAAAAACAAAGCATCCTCTCCCCATGTATATTTAGGCCAAATTATGCATCTCTTCATAAGGAAAATGACACCACACTTGTAACTTATTTTTTTTTATCCCTTCCCTTTTTTAAAAGCTCATCATCAAATAGTATGTAGTTTGTTTTCCTCTCCCTTTAAAAGGCAAGAAAACTCAGAACTAACCTGAAAAATAACGAAAGTCACAGCCGGTGGATTAATAAGAACCCCTTCAGTTGATGTGTTCTGTACATAGGCAGATTTCTTAAGTTTGGCTTTTCTGGCCCGTCTAAGGAGGCAAACATGAACCTCACCCATCCACGCAGCTCCCGCTGTTCTACCCCACCTCTCTGCTCAAGCCACTCGGAAAACACCC
>NW_019154091.1:42758788-42799289 GCF_002288905.1 Enhydra lutris kenyoni
GTGTCTTTTAGGAATCTGAGCCAACCACAATTCTGGCCATTGCTAGTATCTCTTCAGTTTGTTGAGTTGTTTTTAAGTTATATTTAATTCTTACATGGAATACATTTGTCAACTTTATATTTTGGAGACAAATTTAATATGTTTATCTTGGTTAAATTCTTTTGGAGATAAGACGTATACAATTCAGGAGAGGATGACACTTCATTTACAATCCTCAAACTATTTCTTCATGAGTTTGCAGACTGGTTGGAAAGTTTATGTTTATTTGTGGCTGTGAGCCAAGAAGATAGGCAATGCAATCCGTGGAAGGAGCTAAATTTAATGCAGATCATGGTCCTTCCTGTCTTTCTCTTAGTACTGAATCACCTGATATTTCCCACCTCCCTCGCCCCACTGCCAAGAAATGGGCATAAAGATTTTCAAGCAAAGTTTCAAATACATGTCATTCCATTTCTGATAGGACCTCTGAACTGATATAGATAATGGGAAGTTAAAAATATTTTCATTTTCCAAGATTAGAGATAATGTACAGAGAATATTATAAGTTATAATAACTAGCATATAGAAATTTCTCAATAAGATACTGATTATTATCATATTCAATATGGCCCAACTGAATATTTTTACTCTTTAATGAAGGGTCATTCTTATTGTAATTTCTGTGCTACTGTACTTCTCTAACACTTTGTGGGTTTTATTGAAAATGGATTATAGTTAGTCTGTATTGCCCCCTGCTATGTTCTAAATGTCTGTGTCCCAATAAAATGTTGAAACCCTAACATTTCAGGAGGTCATGAGGGTGTAACCCTCATGAATGGAATTAGGGTTCTTATAAAAGAGATTCCACAGACATTCCTTGCCCTATATGAAAACACCAGCTATGATTTGAAAAGAGGGTCCTTACCAAAATGTAACCATGCTGGTATCATGACCTTGGACTTCCAACCTCCAAAACCATAAGAGATAAGTTTCTGTTATTTATAAGCTACCTAGTCTGTGATACCTTGTTATAGCAGGTTGAAAAGACTAAGACTTCGCTAGGCTAAATACTTTGAAGATTCAAGTTTTAACCTAATTAGTTTTACATTCTATACCTTGCAGAGTGTGGTATCTTGCTCACAGTAGACATTTGTTAAATGCTGATTAAAGTGATTTGAATTAAACAAAGTAGCTCCAGAAGATAATGCTCAAAGTGAAATTTTGGATAAAAATAACAACCTAAGCATACTAAAACAAAATGCTACTTGATACTACTTTTTAGATATTTTCACAAGATGTATACCTTCAGAAAGATTTATTACATCACAGTGCAAAGATTTGTTTTGTCATCTGTCTTCATGATTACATCATAAGTTCTTGGAGGCAATATCTACAGGGTCTATCACAGTGCCTAGCATATAATAGCAACTTAATAAATGTTTACTGCATGAGTAACTCAATGAAAGAATAACAAATGAATATACTCAAAGGAAAGTTGATCTAAATGAAATTATCATGAATGAAAAGTGCTAGCTTTCTGAAAAAAGTAAAGGAGACAAAAAATGGAGGTCAATAGAATTTTCAATACAAACTAGAATCACAAAAGTATCTTGTGCTACGTAGAAACGTTAAGATTTTGGAAGGTTTATGGTATTAAGCATGTTTACCAGATGATGTTTATTAGTTATTACTATCAAGGAAATGTCTTAAAAACTTTTATGAGGCTATTAGTAGTGAAAAAATATCTCAAGTAACTTATTCAAAGTAGCCCTAATATACACAACTTTTGCTAATTTGTCTTAAACTACTTAAGAAAACACTAAAAAGACAAAACATGGGATCAAAGCTCAAAAAATACAAGGATAGAATCTGGGAGGAACTTCACTAACCAATAATAGGTCAACTTCCTTGGCATTTTCAGTTTTCATCTCACACCTGAAAAAGGTAGAAAGACACTTTATGATTTCCTTGTGTTTCTTCCCATTGGTATACCCAGAGTATATACCAACCAATGAAAAAGATGATTCATATGCTGATTTTTGACGTATTTAAAGCTTATTTGCAATTCTCCCCCACTTTCCCATTTGCCATCTTTCCCACCTTCAGAAAAAGCATCTTTCAGGAGTCAAGATGGCGGAGAAGTAGCAGGCTGAGACTGCTTCGGGTAGCGGGAGATCAGCTAGATAGCTTATCTAAAGATTGCAAACACCTACAAATCCAACGGGAGATTGAAGAGAAGAAGAACAGCAACTCTAGAAACAGAAAATCAACCACTTTCTGAAAGGTAGGACTGGCGGAGAAGTGAATCCAAAGCGACGGGAAGATAGACCGCGGGGGGAGGGGCCGGCTCCCGGCAAGCGGCGGAGCAACGGAGCACAAAATCGGGACTTTTAAAAGTCTGTTCCGCTGAGGGACATCGCTCCAGAGGCTTAACCGGGGTGAAGCCCACGCAGGGTCAGCGTGGCCTCAGGTCCCGCAGGGTCACAGAAGGATCGGGGGTCTCTGAGTGTCGCAGAGCTTACAGGTATTAGAACAGGGAAGCCGGCTACAGAGACAGAGCCGAGGAGTAAGCTCTAAGCTCGGGGTTACCTTGAACCGGTCGCAGGCTCGGTCAGCTCGGAGCGCGGCCGGAGGCAGGGTGACGGGAGTAAATCAGCGCTGTTCTCTGAGGGCGCACTGAGGAGTGGGGCCCCGGGCTCTCGGCTCCTCCGGGCCGGAGACTGGGAGGCCGCCATTTTCATTCCCGCCCTCCGGAACTCTACGGAAAGCGCTCAGGGAACAAAAGCTCCCGAAAGCAAACCCGAGCGGATTACTCAGCCCGGCCTCTGGTAAGGGCGGTGCAACTCCGCCTGGGGCAAAGACACTTGAGAATCACTACAACAGGCCCCTCCCCCAGAAGATCAACAAGAAGCCCAGCCAGGACCAGGTTCACCTACCAAGGAGTACAGTTTCAATACCAAGGAGAGCAGCGGAATTCCAAAGGAGGAGAAAGCAAAGCACGGAACTCATGGCTTTCTCCCCATGATTCTTTAGCCTTGTAGTTAATTTAATTTTTTTTCTTTTTCTTTTTTTTTCAATTTATTTTTCTTCTTCTGCTAAATTTTTTTAACTTTTACCCTTTTCTTTTTTAACGTTTTTTAACTAGTTTATCTAATATATATATATATATTTTTTCCTTTTTATATATTTTTTTCTTTATTGGTTTTCTTTTTTTAATTGTTTCTTTCTTTTTTTTTCTTTTCTCTCTCTCTCTCTTTTTTTTTCCCTTCTTTCTGAACCTCTTTTTATCCCCTTTCTCCCCCTCACGATTTGGGATCTCTTCTGATTTGGCTAAAGCATATTTTCCTGGGGTTGTTGCCACCCTTTTAGTATTTTACTTGCTCCTTCATCTGCTCTTATCTAGACAAAATGACAAGGCGGAAAAATTCACCACAAAAAAAAGAACAAGAGGCAGTACCAAAGGCTAGGGACCTAATCAATACAGACATTGGTAATATGTCAGATCTAGAGTTTAGAATGACGATTCTCAAGGTTCTAGCCGGGCTTGAAAAAGGAATGGAAGATATTAGAGAAACCCTCTCGGGAGATATAAAAGCCCTTTCTGGAGAAATAAAAGAACTAAAATCTAACCAAGTTGAAATCAAAAAAGCTATTAATGAGGTGCAATCAAAAATGGAGGCTCTCACTGCTAGGATAAATGAGGCAGAAGAAAGAATTAGCGATATAGAAGACCAAATGACAGAGAATAAAGAAGCTGAGCAAAAGAGGGACAAACAGCTACTGGACCATGAGGGGAGAATTCGAGAGATAAGTGACACCATAAGACGAAACAACATTAGAATCATTGGGATTCCAGAAGAAGAGGAAACAGAGAGGGGAGCAGAAGGTATATTGGAGAGAATTATTGGAGAGAATTTCCCCAATATGGCAAAGGGAACAAGCATCAAAATCCAGGAGATTCAGAGAACCCCCCTCAAAATCAATAAGAATAGGTCCACACCCCGTCACCTAATAGTAAAATTTACAAGTCTTAGTGACAAAGAGAAGATCCTGAAAGCAGCCCGGGAAAAGAAGTCTGTAACATACAATGGTAAAAATATTAGATTGGCATCAGACTTATCCACAGAGACCTGGCAGGCCAGAAAGAGCTGGCATGATATATTCAGAGCACTAAACGAGAAAAACATGCAGCCAAGAATACTATATCCAGCTAGGCTATCATTGAAAATAGAAGGAGAGATTAAAAGCTTCCAGGACAAACAAAAACTGAAAGAATTTGCAAGTACCAAACCAGCTCTACAGGAAATATTGAAAGGGGTCCTCTAAGCAAAGAGAGACCCTAAAAGTAGTAGATCAGAAAGGAACAGACACAATATACAATAACAGTCACCTTACAGGCAATACAATGGCACTAAATTCATATCTCTCAATACTTACCCTGAATGTTAATGGGCTAAATGCCCCAATCAAAAGACACAGGGTATCAGAATGGATAAAAAAACAAAACCCATCTATATGTTGCCTACAAGAAACTCATCTTAAACCCGAAGACACCTCCAGATTTAAAGTGAGGGGGTGGAAAAGAATTTACCATGCTAATGGACATCAGAAGAAAGCAGGAGTGGCAATCCTTATATCAGATCAATTAGATTTTAAGCCAAAGACTATAATAAGAGATGAGGAAGGACACTATATCATACTCAAAGGAACTGTCCAACAAGAAGATCTAACAATTTTAAATATCTATGCCCCTAACATGGGAGCAGCCAACTATATAAACCAATTAATAACAAAATCAAAGAAACACATTGACAATAATACAATAATCGTAGGGGACTTTAACACTCCCCTCACTGAAATGGACAGATCATCCAAGCAAAAGATCAACAAGGAAATCAAGGCCTTAAATGACACACTGGACCAGATGGACATCACAGATATATTCAGAACATTTCATCCCAAAGCAACAGAATACACATTCTTCTCTAGTGCACATGGAACATTCTCCAGAATAGATCATATTCTCGGTCCTAAATCAGGTCTCAACCGTTATCAAAAGATTGGAATCATTCCCTGCATATTTTCAGACCACAATGCTCTAAAGCTAGAACTCAATCACAAGAGGAAATTTGGAAAGAACCCAATTACATGGAGACTAAACAGCATCCTTCTAAAGAATGAATGGGTCAACCAGGAAATTAAAGAAGAGTTGAAAAAATTCATGGAAACAAATGATAATGAAAACACAACGGTTCAAAATCTGTGGGACACAACAAAGGCAGTCCTGAGAGGAAAATATATAGCGGTACAAGCCTTTCTCAAGAAACAAGAAAGGTCTCAGGTACACAACCTAACCCTACACCTAAAAGAGCTAGAGAAAGAACAAGAAAGAAACCCTAAACCCAGCAGGAGAAGAGAAATCATAAAGATCAGAGCAGAAATCAATGAAATAGAAACCAAAAAAACAATAGAACAAATTAACGAAACTAGGAGCTGGTTCTTTGAAAGAATTAATAAGATCGATAAACCCCTGGCCAGACTTATCAAAAAGAAAAGAGAAAGGACCCAAATAAATAAAATCATGAATGAAAGAGGAGAGATCACAACGAACACCAAAGAAATACAGACAATTATAAGAACATACTATGAGCAACTCTACGCCAACAAATTTGACTATCTGGAAGAAATGGATGCATTCCTAGAGACATATAAACTACCACAACTGAACCAGGAAGAAATCGAAAGCCTGAACAGACCCATAACCAGTAAGGAGATTGAAACAGTCATCAAAAATCTCCAAACAAACAAAAGCCCAGGGCCAGATGGCTTCCCGGGGGAATTCTACCAAACATTTAAAGAAGAACTAATTCCTATTCTCCTGAAACTGTTCCAAAAAATAGAAATGGAAGGAAAACTTCCAAACTCATTTTATGAGGCCAGCATCACCTTGATCCCAAAACCAGACAAGGATCCCATCAAAAGAGAGAACTACAGACCAATATCCTTGATGAACACAGATGCAAAAATTCTCGCCAAAATACTAGCCAATAGGATTCAACAGTACATTAAAAGGATTATTCACCACGACCAAGTGGGATTTATTCCAGGGCTGCAAGGTTGGTTCAACATCCGCAAATCAATCAATGTGATACAACACATTAATAAAAGAAAGAACAAGAGCCATATGATACTCTCCATAGATGCTGAAAAAGCATTTGACAAAGTACAGCATCCCTTCCTGATCAAAACTCTTCAAAGTGTAGGGATAGAGGGCACATACCTCAATATTATCAAAGCCATCTATGAAAAACCCACCGCAAATATCATTCTCAATGGAGAAAAACTGAAAGCTTTTCCGCTAAGGTCAGGAACACGGCAGGGATGTCCGTTATCACCACTGCTATTCAACATAGTACTAGAAGTCCTAGCCTGAGCAATCAGACAACAAAAGGAAATTAAAGGCATCCAAATTGGCAAAGAAGAAGTCAAACTATCACTCTTTGCAGATGATATGATACTATATGTGGAAAACCCAAAAGACTCCACTCCAAAACTGCTAGAACTTGTACAGGAATTCAGTAAAGTGTCAGGATATAAAATCAATGCACAGAAATCAGTTGCATTTCTCTACACCAATAACAAGACAGAAGAAAGAGAAATTAAGGAGTCAATCCCATTTACAATTGCACCCAAAACTATAAGATACCTAGGAATAAATCTAACCAAAGAGACTAAGAATCTATACACAGAAAACTATAAAGTACTCATGAAAGAAATTGAGGAAGACACAAAGAAATGGAAAAATGTTCCATGCTCCTGGATTGGAAGAATAAATATTGTGAAAATGTCTATGCTACCTAAAGCAATCTACACATTTAATGCAATTCCTATCAAAGTACCATCCATTTTTTTCAAAGAAATGGAACAAATAATCCTAAAATTTATATGGAACCAGAAAAGACCTCGAATAGCCAAAGCAATATTGAAAAAGAAAGCCAAAGTTGGTGGCATCACAATTCCGGACTTCAAGCTCTATTACAAAGCTGTCATCATCAAGACAGCATGGTACTGGCACAAAAACAGACACATAGATCAATGGAACAGAATAGAGAGCCCAGAAATAGACCCTCAACTCTATGGTCAACTAATCTTCGACAAAGCAGGAAAGAATATCCAATGGAAAAAAGACAGCCTCTTCAACAAATGGTGTTGGGAAAATTGGACAGCCACATGCAGAAAAATGAAATTGGATCATTTCCTTACACCACACACGAAAATAGACTCAAAATGGATGAAGGATCTCAATGTGAGAAAGGAATCCATCAAAATCCTTGAGGAGAACACAGGCAGCAACCTCTTCGACCTCAGCCGCAGCAACATCTTCCTAGGAACATCGCCAAAGGCAAGGGAAGCAAGGGCAAAAATGAACTATTGGGATTTTATCAAGATCAAAAGCTTTTGCACAGCAAAGGAAACAGTTAACAAAACCAAAAGACAACTGACAGAATGGGAGAAGATATTTGCAAATGACATATCGGATAAAGGGCTAGTGTCCAGAACCTATAAAGAACTTAGCAAACTCAACACCCAAAGAACAAATAATCCAATCAAGAAATGGGCAGAAGACATGAACAGACATTTCTGCAAGGAAGACATCCAGATGGCCAACAGACACATGAAAAAGTGCTCCACATCACTCGGCATCAGGGAAATACAAATCAAAACCACAATGAGATACCACCTCACACCAGTCAGAATGGCTAAAATTAACAAGTCAGGAGATGACAGATGCTGGCGAGGATGCGGAGAAAGGGGAACCCTCCTACACTGTTGGTGGGAATGCAGGCTGGTGCAGCCACTCTGGAAAACAGCATGGAGGTTCCTCAAAATGTTGAAAATAGAGCTACCCTATGACCCAGCAATTGCACTGCTGGGTATTTACCCTAAAGATACAAACGTAGTGATCCAAAGGGGCACGTGCACCCGAATGTTTATAGCAGCAATGTCTACAATAGCCAAACTATGGAAAGAACCTAGATGTCCATCAACAGACGAATGGATAAAGAAGATGTGGTATATATACACAATGGAATACTATGCAGCCATCAAAAGAAATGAAATCTTGCCATTTGCGACGACGTGGATGGAACTAGAGGGTATCATGCTTAGCGAAATAAGTCAATCGGAGAAAGACAACTATCATATGATCTCCCTGATATGAGGGAGAGGAGATGCAACATGGGGGGTTAAGGGGGTAGGAGAAGAGGAAATGAAACAAGATGGGATTGGGAGAAAGACAAACCATAAGTGACTCTTAATCTCACAAAACAAACTGAGGGTTAATGGGGGGGTGTGGGGGGTGGGATTATGGACATTGGGGAGGGTATGTGCTATGGTGAGTGCTGTGAAGTGTGTAAACCTGGCGATTCACAGACCTGTACCCCTGGGGATAAAAAGATATTATATGTTTATGAAAAATAAAATTAAAAAAAAAAAAAAAAAAAAGAATAAAGAAAAAAAAAAAAAAAAGAAAAAGCATCTTTCAGAAACAGCTGGGCAAGACCTATGGAGGGGACCCCTGATTGCTTATTGCATACTGGCTGCTTTTTTCTTCAAAAACAAAGCTCTGAAGACAGTGACAGAAATATTCTGGATACAGTGGATGGACGGACTCTTAGGTTGCTGTCTATTATATTTTCCAGTTTCAGAGGCCCAAGCAGGAAGTAAAAGAGAAATCACCACCTCAGTAGAGTGAATACCTGCTAGAAACTGAAAGTCATATTACAAACTGGACACATCAATTTTGTAAGTATGAATTTCATGAAGATTTTGGTGTCACTGATTTATCAGAATGTGATTTAGGGTAATTGAATCATCCTATGCTGAGAATCAATGAATTCAAGAAGTGCCCCATTCAGTAATTTGTAACAGGGGAAAAAAAACAAAGCGGAACACTAAATAACCAAAACCTATTATGGAATACCACTCTGAAGACCCAAGGGAAGAGTATATCTCTAAAATTAATGTCTTACAAGACTCAAGAGAACATTCTGGAATGTACTTACTATTCTCAATAAAATCCAAGAAGAATGAGCCTCCATCAGGCAGGACTAGCCAGGAGTAAAGAATACAATGAATTACAAAACAGAGATAGACAAGCTAAAGAAAAATTTCAATATAACTAAATGTATAACAGGAAAATTCAAGCCCATATTTTACAAGGCTCTGAGGATACTGAACTATAGTAATGATAACACAGAAGCATGAATCAGTGACATGGAAGATGGATTTGAGACGCTCTTTTAAAATGTGCAAGAAGAGGGTAAAGAGATTAAAATTATGAAAGAGAACATGATAGTTAATAAGACCTAAAGGGGAGCTTTAATATGTGACTAATTTGTATTCCTAAAGAAGGAACTAAAACATAACACAGGAGCAGTAAATAAAGATATAATAGACAAAAATCTGACTGACCTGAATATGCAGATTTGAGTGACATTACTAAATTCAAGATGAACATAAAAATGAAACCTACAAAATTCATATCGAAAAAGTTTTGAATTCCAAGGTAAATAACTAATAATTTTAAAACTGTCAAGTACGTGTACTCTGAAAACTATAAAACACTGATGAAAGAAATTGAAGACAACACAAATGGAATGATATTCCATGCTCCCGGATTAGAAGAACAAATATTGTTAAAATGTCCACATGACAAAGCAATCTACACATTTAATGCAATCCCTATCAAAATAAACAACAGCATTTTTCACAGAACTAGAATAATCATAAAATTCGTATAGAACCACAAAAGACACTGAAAAGCCAAAACAATCTCAAAAACGAAAAACAAAGCTGGAGTTATCACAATTCCAGATTCAAGTTATACTACAAAGCTGTAGTAATCAAAACAGTATAGTTCTGGCACACAAACAGACACATAGATCAATGGAATAAGATAGAAAACCCAGAAACAAACCCATGATCATATGGTTAATCTCCAACAAAAGAGTCAAGAATATGTAACGGGAAAAAGTTTCTTCAACAAATGTTGTTGGAAAAACTGGATGGCTACTTGCAAAAGAATGAAACTGGACCACTTTCTTATACCATACACAAAAATGAACTCAAAATGGATTAAAGACCTAAATGTGGTTCACTTCAGTGGCACATACACTAAAATTGGAATGATACAGAGAAGATTATCACAGCCCTTGCACAAGGATGACACAAAAATTTGTGAAGGGTTCCATAAGGAAAAAAAAAAAAGACCTAAAAAGACCTAAATGTGAGACAAAATAAAAATCCTAAAAGAGAGCACAGGCAGTAATTTCCTTGACATTGACCATGGCAACATTTTTCTAGATGTCTCCTGAGGCAAAGGAAACTAAAGCAAAAATAAAGTACGGGGCTACATCAAAACAGAAAGTTTCTGCACAGCAAAGGAAACAACAGATCTAAGTAATAACCTACTAACTGGGAAAAGATGACGTAATCAGATAAAGGCTAGTATCCAAAATATATAAAGAATGTATAAAAACTCAACACCCCCAAAACAAACAATCTCAATTAAAAAAAATGGGCAGAAGACATGAACAGACATTTCTCTAAGGAAGACATACAGGTGGTCAAGAGACACATGAAAGGATGCTCAACATCAGGGAAATGCACATCCAAACTATAGTGAGATACCACCTCACACCTGTCCGAATGGCTAAACATAAAAACACAAAAAACACATGTTGGAGAGGATGTGGAGAAAAAGGAGTCCTTGTGCACTGTTGGTGGGAATGCAAACTGGTACAGCCACTGTGGAAAGCAGAATGGAGATTCCTTTTAAAAAGTTAAAAATAGAACTACCCTCTGATCAGTAATTGCTCTGTTTGGTATTTACCCAAAGAATACAAAAACACTAATTCACAAGAATATATGCACCCCTATGTTTATGGCAGCATTATTTACAATAGCTAAATTATGGAAGCAGCCCAAGTGTCCACTCATGGATGAATCAATAAAGAAGATGTGTGTGCGTGAGTGTGTGTGTGTGTGTGTGTGTGTGGTGAAATATTATTCAGCCATAAAAAAAGAATGAAATCTTGCCATTTGCACAGACACAGATGGAGCTAGAGAGTATATTGCTAAGGAAAACAAGTCAGAGAAAGACAAATACCCTATGATTTCCTTCATAAATGGAATTTAAGAAACAAAACAAATGAACAGAGGAAAAAAAGAGAGAGACAAACCAAGAAACAGACTCTCAACTGTAGAGAACAAACTGATGGTTACCAGAAGGGAGTTGAGTGAGGGGGGTGGATAAAATAGGTGATGGAGATTAAAGAATACATTTATCATGATAAGCAGTGATCAATCCATACAACTGTCAAATCACTATATTGTACACCTGAAACTAATATGACACTATGTTAACTACACTGGAATTAAAATTAAAAAAAAAAAAACAAAAAACTGTCAAGTAACCAAATAAGTGGAAAGGGAAAAGAAAAGATTATTCACAAAGGAAAAATGTATCTAGATAGCTTCGGATATTGTCCCTGCAAATATTCTGAACAGTGAAAAATATCTAAGAACTTTGAAAGGATAACATTGTGATCTAAGGATTTCACATCACAACAACTTGTATTTCTTGCATAAAAGCCATTAAAAGACGGTTTCAGATGCATAAAGTAGTCAGAAAAAGAACATTTACATAATTTTACAAAATGTATGATCTGAAATGTTGCTCCAAATTAATCTCAAGGAATAAGATTTTAAAAATCCAAAGATGGGAGGGTCATGGCACAAAAAGATGTTTAGGTCAAAATATCTGGAATCCCTATTGATAATTCTTTGGTAGGATGATCCTGTAAACTAGAGCTTCTTTCATTTGTTTCTCTTCACCTCTCACACCTTCCTCATCACCAGGAAACATATTTCTCATGCTTCATTTTTCTCCTCACAGTTTATAAAGAATCTCTTGTTAGGTCCAACAACTTGGGAACTAACCAGCATGTATGAGATGGCTAGAACATGATACTTGCATGGCTGAGATACTATGCTTGACAGAGTTTCTGTTTGCTCCACATAAGGAAATGTGTTGTCAATTTTCTTTTTTTACTAACTTTTTCCTCATTAATGGGGCTCGTATTATGAGTAGATGTTTTTTACAGATTAGGAAACTGTTGCTCAGGAAGGCTAGTTGACTCTCTCAAGACCCCCACATTTGTGGGAAATAAATTCGAATTGTGTCTTCTGACTTCAGATCACATACTTACTTCTTATGTATGTAATTTATGATCTCTTTGTGGATTTTCAAAAAATGGTACTTTATATGTTTTCTTGGTTTTATTTCATCAAAAAAGAAATAATCTTTATGTCACTGAATATTTGTAATTGGTCTAACCTATACTGTTCAACTCTCAAGTGTATAATTACCATCCATAAAGATATTTATATCTAAAAAAGTTGGCATAATAGATTCCAAACCATTTTTTTTTTACATACATTGTCTTGATTACTCTGAATCAGATTATAGCCCAGCATTATATTTTTGGTGGGAAATTTGAGAACACTTAGTTTTAGCTAGAGTGAAACTTTTTAAAAAATACATTTTGATATAGTTTCAAAATTATCAGGATTTGCTAGAATAGTGTAAAGAACTCCTATACAACATATACCTAAATTTCCCAATTATTTACGTTGCCCCATTTAGTTTATCATTCTCTTCTATTTCTCTATATTTATACATACATGCATATTTTCCTTCAAATATTTGAAAATACATTGAAGAAATCATGCCCTTTCATCCTTAAATAATTTAGTGTGTGTTCTGAGTCTCCAAATCAGAAAATTTAACACAATGAAATACTATTATCTAATCCACAGTCCCTGTATAACATACTGTTATAAAGGGGGCTCCTGGCTGGCTCAGTCAGTACAACATGAAAGAGAGTCTTGATCTCAAGCCAAAGTTGCTTCCCAATTTCCACTCTGATTCACAATGTGATCAAATGTTATCACAATAAAATCTTAAAAGTATAAAGATGTGTTTGTTTTCCTTAAACTACAGTTCTGAAGATAATCCGGGATGCCAACTCCGTATTTTTTAATGGCTCTGTTCCTTAGTTTCACTAGAAGGACAACTCTGATATTTCCTATTGGAGGTGAAATAAAGATAGAATGTTTCTTCTTTGAACCAACTAGTACTTTCAGGCTTTATTGGATTTTTTTTTAACGTTTATGGAATTTAAAAAATCAGAGAAACTCAAAGGGGACTTAGATAGAACTTTCAATAAATATTTACCCCTAAAGTACAGCTGAAAAAGATAATTTTGCTAGAATAAAATAAAGAGGTCCACTTGACTTTTACAATTTTAAGATCCCTGAAAACACATTGTTTGTTGAACAATTATGAGGTAGGGTACAAAAAATACCCAATTCTGTAGTCATGTAAATTTGAACAAAATTAATATGGTTTCTTCCTCAGAGACTTTAATATATATTAATCTTAAATCTATAGAATACAGAGCATTACTCCAATTTGCTTGACCACATAAGCTTTTTTGGAAGACTGCCTATTAAATAGTTTCATTGTCTAACTGACTTTATAAGTTGCCTTAAATTCTGAAAAACAACATAATATAACTCACATCAGATATCTTTAAGGCTTTAATAAGAGCAAAATTATAAAGAAATATCATCTTTTATTTTCCTGTTCTCAGTTTGGGATTACATATAAGTAAAGGACAACTAATACAATGAAGCCATATAGAGAAGAAAATGATGAACAGAACTGTACATGAGCAATTCAAATGACTAATGAAGAACCATACAAATGACTACTACTAATGAAAGTGATGATTTGCCAGATGGAATACAGTGTATTCTGAGGCAAAAAGTACACATATTGAGACTTTTGCTCCTCAAGATCATTCTCCCCTAGATGTCCAACAACAGATGAATGGATAAAGAAGATGCGGTACATATATACAATGGAATACTATGCAGCCATCAAAAGAAATGAAATCTTGCTATTTGCAATGATGTGGATGGAACTAGAGGGTATTATGCTTAGCGAAATAAGTCAATCAGAGAAAGACAATTATCATATGATCTCCCTGATATGAAGAAGTTGAGATGCAATGTGGGGGGTTTGGGAGGTAGGAAAAGAATAAATGAAACAAGATGGGATCAGGAGGGAGACAAACCATAAGAGACTCTTAATCTAACAAAACAAACTGAGGGTTGCTGGGGGGAGGGGGGTAGGGAGAGGGATTATGGACATTGGGGAAGGTATGTGCTATGGTGAGTGCTGTGAAGTCTGTAAACCTGGTGACTCACAGACCTGTACCCCTGGAGCTAATAATACATTATATGTTAATAAAAAAAAAAAGATCATTTTTCTTTTCTTCACTAGAATATAGAGGCTAATGTTAACTTTTAAAAATGTTGTTTATTAAAAGCTCTAAATCCCTTTTGAGTTCCTATAATTTTTAAAATTCCATAAAGTTTAAAAAATCCAATAAAGTCTGAAAGTACTAGTTGGTTCAAAGAAGAAACATTCTATCTCTATTTCTCCTTCAATAGGAAATATCAGAGTTGTCCTTCTAGTGAAACTAAGGAACAGAGCCATTAAAAAATATGGAGTTGGCATCCCGGATTATCTTCAGAACTGTAGTTTAGGAAAACAAACACTTCTTTATACTATTAAGATTTTATCGTGATAACATTTGATCACATTGTGAGTCAGGGTGCAGCAACTTTGGCTTGACTGTGGTCAGCTGGGTAGTCTTCTTTTCTTAACTCTTTTGAAGAATGGTTACCAAGATCAAGTAATTAACACACCCACCACTTCACATAGTTAACGTAGTAAACTTTTTTTTTTTTCTTTTTGTGGTAAATGCTGAAGATCTATAAGGTTACTCGTGTAGCTGTATTCAATTAGGAGTTTGCTAGGGCTGGAACATCCAAGATGGCTCCTCATCTTCCAGGGTCTTTCCTCCATCAGTCTTCCCTCTAGCTTGGGTTTCATCACACTTCTGATTGTGTCACACTTATCATTGGGTTATTGGCTAAACCAAATCACATGGCCAAGCCTAGAGTGGGAAAGGACTATATACAAGCATGTGCATGTTATGAGCTGTGATGCTTTAAGGGCCACTAGTAAAATAGCCTGCCCCAAGGGGAAGAATTTAGATCTATTTTTGTCTGTGTTGGCCAATCATTTGCATCTGATCATCCATCCTTACATTTTGCTTCTCTAGATAAAGACAGAAACTAAAAAAAAAAAAAAAAAAATGAGCATGTATTTATAAAAATGCTTGGTAGTATTTTGGGGGCACATATACATTTTGTCACTAAAAAAAATTGACAACTCTAACTGGGGTCACACATAATTTGAATAGCCAAGATTACACCAGAGAGTTGAACTGTTTCTAATGTATTGGCTACTAAAATTAATATCATTGCTAATATCACAGTAAAATAAAATAGGACTTTTGGGCAAGTAAGTAGGATACACAGAGCTGCCATCGAGCTGCCTTTTGGGAAGTCACTTAAATTTTTTAGGCCTCGGCTCTTTATATATTAAAATTAGTATCTTGAGCTAAATTGTACCTTCACACTCTTTGAGCTCTAAAATTTGTCATATTCTTAAAAGTTCTTTAAGTAGCATTAGAAACATGCAAAAACCAAAATGTAACCCAAATTCCCTCATCAGTCAGTCATCTGTGCCAGGGATTGTGATGAATATGTAAACATTGATTTATGGTTGTTAAGATTCTAATTCAACCAATTGGGCCTTGTAGTTGCCTTTTTTTTTTTTAAGATTTTTTTTTATTTGACAGAGGTCACAAGTAAGCAGAAAGGCAGGCAGAGAGGGAGGGGGAAGCAGGCTCCCTGCTGAGCAGAAAGCCCGATGTGGGGCCCGATCCCAAGACCCTGATATCATGACCTGAGCTGAAGGCAGAGGATTAACCCACTGAGCCTCCCAGGTGCCCCTTGTAGTTGCCTTTTAAAACTGCAGTCACTACAGAAAACATGGTCAGGGGGTGTTTCCAGGATCTACGTGCTCTTGGATATTCCAGGATAGCATCATGATTAGAACTCAATAATAAAAAAGGTTCCTATAGAAGACTAGATGATACTTTGCATAAATCTACAAATATTATGATTTAAAAAAAGAGAGAGGTTACATTGTCTTAAAATTGTAGAAGTTAAGGGGTGCTTGGTAATCCCTGGATATTAAAGGTAAAGTCTAAGAAATGTTTCTTACTTTTAAATTTTTCTTCCCCTGCTTTCTGCCTTTCCAACATTCTGGGGCTGTTTAACTTCATCTGCAGAACCCCTCCAACATCCCCCTCCTACTCCCATTAGTGCCTTTTCCCTTCCACTCATTTAGTTTAGATTTCTTTTTACCCTTTCAAACAAATCACCCTAAGCTTACAGAGATCTAAGACATTACCTTGTGTCTGCTGATCAACTGTTGTTTGCAAGGTAGAATTTCTGGCAAACCCATAAATTGTTTCCTTTCTCTAGTTCTTATTTTCTTGCCCTTGGGCATTGCTAAATTTTTATACCACTTCACACTGTGTATGCAGCATCTCCAAATAAGTTAGTTCACAAGCTAGTTGATTTCATTTTCCTACCTTCTTATATCCCATGTCTCTCATATCAATTGGCTCATCCTTTTGATGAGAAAAAGTTCTCCCTGATATGTGGGCTTCAAGTAGTGCTGAAATGAGCTCTTGGACCCATAATGGGATTTCCATGCAGAAATTATTTCTGCTTTGGGTTACTGACCCTTAATGTAAGCTTTTTTTTTATGATTTGAGCTGAGCTCCCTTTTCACTGAGTCCTCCACTTCTCTCGGGTTGATCTTGCTATCTCTGAATATGACACAGAGCTGTCTTACAGAACTCTCTAGGATGACAGAAATGTCCCCTATTTGTGCCATTGCACACTGTTACGCATTGTAATTTAGCTGCTTCACAAAACTGTGTTTTTCTCCACAATCAGATATGAAACTCTCTGAGGTCAGAAACTGTGTTTAACATTTCTTTTGTATTCCTCTTGGCAACACAGCATATGCCCGGCACCTGGTTGCCGCTCCCTGTTTATTGAATGGATAAATAAAGTTGGTTACATCAGGGAGCAGGGTGACTGGGCAGATGGTGCCCAAATCACAAAAGCCTCGCTTTTTTTTTTCTCCTAGAAGTGATGGCAATATTTTGATAATTTTCCCGTAAGGTTCCAGAAAAATCTCTGAGGACGAGAATATCCAGTTAGGGGGCCTGGTAAGCAAAGAACCAGTTTCTGGGAAATTGCAGGCTAAAGTTCAGCGGTGTTGCATGCCAGGTTTGTCTCTGATTTCCTCCCAGGATAAAATCCACTTAAGCAGAAAAGAGTACAGGAGTGAAATTCTAAGCTTTCTCTCATGTGTGTAGAAAGCCACATGGTGGCTCCCACCACTAGTGATTTCAGACCTGTGTAATAGTTCTGTTTTGACTTCTTGCAACTTCTTGAAATTGTTGGCTATCTTATTGGTATATTTTGTTTATTCGAACTGTTGGCATGAAGATGTTTACTCCCGAACTTTCTCAACTGGAGTGGGACAAGAAAACAAAAAGATAAAGCAAATAACAAAAGCAATGCAACACACTGCTTATGATTTCAAACCATTCTGACGAAACATTTCTGAATATCATGTGAAACTATCAGTAGGTTTGGAAAGATATACCAGACTGAAGTAACAATACATTGTCAGTAACGTTTTTGAAAATAGTCAACAATGTTTAGAATTTGTTTACACATATGGTATGTGTTTTAGATGTAACAGCCAGGAAAACCTCATTATTACAGACTTCACTGGAAGATCTCTGAGGTCCCTTCCAGCTTTAAAATGCTGAATATAATTCAGAATTTATGATAATTTGAACTAGGCTAGGCTGAAATTTACTTTTGTATGATCTATGGAGCAAGGATTTGCTAATAGTGTAAACAAGATTGCTTGAGGCTTTTAACCAAGCTGTTCTTAAAGATTTTAACACATTGTGTGATACAAATGGGTCTACCTAATTTCAGATGATTCCCACCTATTTATTAAAGCATGCAGTGAAAGTCTGTCACTTAGAAGTGCTTTTATTAGCAGCTAAATTTACAGTGTGAATTTGAAAGTAGTATATCTGCATTTCTTATTAGCGTTTCTAATTTGTTATTATTTGTTGTTGTTGATTCAGACTGGTTTCTTCAAGGGTAGTAGATATCAGTGAGGTTTTTTGTAATTAGAAATGACTATTTCAAATACGATTGTTTATTTCAGTAGTTTATTTTTCCTTTCCTTTGTGGCATCTGCTCTTTATATCTTGATTTATTTACAACATATACTTATTAGGCATTGATATTATTTCACTGCTAATCCAGGTGAGATTGAGTTTTTGTGGCAACCTAATTACTCTTTAAGGAATAATTAAACACCCAGAACATCTTATATTTAGCTCTAATTCTAATATTTGTTTACAACTCTTCAAGAGTACAATAAATTCATATAGAAACTGTAAGATTAGGTCGATTCCTATAGTCTTCATTATTTTTTCTTAAACAGGCTGTCATCTTAATTTGTTTTTCTTGATGTTAAACTAATTCCCCATTTATGCAAAGGCTAAGAAAGTCTATACTATACTGTGGAAATGAAAATTGACTCTAGGCAACAGGGTTTTACTATTTTACTTGAGACAGCAAAGATTCTTCTCAAGATTTGTACAATTAACACATGCGTATTTTACAAAAATGAATATCAAAAATAGATACTTTGTAAGATCTTCTATAGTTTAGAGTGATAATTCAAAAATCATTGAATCGAAAACACAATATAAGAAATATTCAGTATCAGTCACTATAGCTAAAATATGAAATCAGTTCTACCAGAATAGGTGTGCATAAAAATCTCTCTGGTTTCTCTCTGCCAGCATACAGATGTATTGATAACATGTAGGGCAGTGGCTATAGCAACTGGCTAAATTTTATAGGTCCTGTTTATAGTAAAAGGTAAAGAGCAATGTCTGTGATAATATCAAACCCATACAATTCATACAAAACTACTACCTCAGTAGTGCTTTCACCATTTTAAAACATTTAAATTTACACTATTAAAATGTTCAGTTCAATAGTATTTGTTAAATACATGTTATACTACTTGCACTGGCCTAAGTGCTCTGTACACGTTATCTTACTTAATCCTCACGAGAACCTGTGAATTAGGAGCACTGATTACCTTCATTTAATAAAGGGGGATATGGAGGCCCTGAGAGAGTGAACAACTTGTGCAAGGGACACGATGGAGAAAACACCTGATCACACATCTGTCTGATTCTAAAATGTTTGCTCTCATCCTTCAAGTTATTGTCTTTCTGAGAAAAGATTTTTTTCATATATTTTCTCATGGTGTCCCTTGCACTAATTATCTTAATTACCTTTTTCTCTCCATATATTAAATATCAATCAGCCATTCATGTCACTAAACAATGAGAGATGTTTTTTGAAAAGGTATGGCACTATTATGTTGGAAGAGGCGAAAAACGACCTAAGGCCTTACATGTTTTGAATGGTGGTCTAATAAAATTTGAATATAGCTATTGGGAGATTATTTTGCTCGGCCATCCAAGGGGGCATCTTTTGAAAGTCTATCTTGTTCCACCAATGTTTCAATGTTAAATTATTTATCTGAATTCTCTTTTTTTTTTTTTTTAAGATTTTATTTTATTTGCCAGAGAGAGAGAGAGCACACGCAGGGGGAGAGAGAGAGGCAAACTCCGTGCTGAGCAGGAAGCCCCCTGTAGGGACTCCATCCCAGGACCCTGGAATCATGACCTGAGCCGAAGGCAGATGTTTAACTGACTAAGCCACCTAGGAGTCCCCCGAAATTTTTTACCAGTGAAATGATTTATGCATCTCATTCAGTTCAGGACTTCTGCTTCATGCTGGTTAGTTGGGAAGGGTAAGTTTTACTCATTACTTCCTAACATAAAGAAAGTGTGATGATGTAGAAAATATAACTTATTGAAATATTCACTTTTAGAGATTCTCATACATGAGACTTAAAATTTAGTGATCTCTAAATCTTTCCCTGGTTTATTTTTACCTCCTCTCTCTCTAAAATGAGTATTACTCCAGACTTTACAGTAAGTATTACCCAAATGCAGAGAGCACCCAACTCAAAGCAAGCTATTTTGATGCTACCAATAAAACTCCAGCGGCATTTTGGCTTGGTGGTCCCTAATGAGTGAACTTGCTACACATAATTAACAAAAAATAAAACCAAGAAAGGATATAACCGCACATGATAAAATTTGTTAACTAAAATTAGATGAAGAATAACATCTTATTAAAATATTTTTGTATATATATATATATATATACTATATATAATATATATATATAATATATATATATATATATATATATATATATAATATCCAGGAAAATTTATCTTGGTAGAATAATGACCCAAACCAAAACATCAGAAAGTATAACCATTAAAAAGTTTTGATTTGAAAAAAATTGATTAATCAAATTTTTCTTATAAAATTTACATTGCAGCTTTGTACAGTGGCAGTATCGTAGCCAATGAGGTTTATCCGAGGTGCGATTATTGCTAATTGAAAATTTACGTTGCAAATAACTGATCCCAATTACAAATCTTCAGTAGAAGAAAAATGACAATGGAACTTAGTATGTAACTACTCTACGTAACAAGTTGATCATAGATTTAATTGGGCTTAATGGATTTATTCTAAAAAGTAACCCAAAATATTTATTCTAAAAAATAAAATTTATCAACATTTCTATAATGACAAAATATTTATGTTCATAAATAGAAAGTCAAAATATCAAAACGTCTAAGTTAGGGTTCAAAATATTTACCCCTCAAAATAGCAAAGATAGAAGGTTCAAAATATTTTGTATTGTTACCAGATCTACTGTTTCTATCACTAAATCTTCTCATTTACAAAATGAATTTGATAATGATAATATCTGGCCCATCTACCAACTCATAGAATTTTTGTAGAGATCAAATGAGATAATAATTATAAAAGTATTTGTTAATTAAGACATTATTTAATAGCATTTATAATAGTATTTATTATTCCAAACTGCTTATTAGACATCCTTAGTTGAATGCATACCTAGTACAAATTAAAATTACAGCAGCCCCTGCCCAACCCCCCCCCCAGGCAATTAACCTCTCTCTGTAACTTCTTTACTCTGTCAGTGATACCATGATTCTAACAAGTCTTCAGGATTTGAGAGTTGAAAACTCAGAATTCCTTGGGACTCCTTCATCATAACCACTGAAGCCAAATAGAACATGCTAATGAGACTAAAAATGCTATAACCAAATTATGGTCACACTTCAATTCCTTTTCAGTGATAGCCTTATCCCATTTTAGATAATAGATACATTTCTGAAAGTTTGCAGAAATTATTTTTTTTTTACAAATGAAATTCAATTCTATATGTAAAAAATGTTATTTTATGGAATCTACTTTGAAATTTTGGGTAGGGTGAAAAATTCATTGTCACTATAGATTTTTCTATATGTTCTGTCATTAAAATATGGCACACAAATATTGTTTTCCTTTTTTCAAAGAAGGTCTTGTAAAGGACATACCAAGTGTAGTTCATTGAAGATTTGCTTCTCTCACCAAGCTAGTGATTCAATGACCCATTGAATTAGTGTCACTGTGGTTATGTGGTTTGGTTTTCTGCTTTATATTAAACCTAAAAGCTTTAAATAAATGAGTGTGATTAATTGAAAGTTTTAAGCAGTAGTAAAACAAGGTCAAAGAAGAAGGAACAAAGAGTTATCCTGTACTTTATATTTGAGGCAGTGCAGATGACATTTAAGATACAACTGTAAGGAACAACTAAATTATAGTGACCATAACTTAGCTGTGTGATCAATTTTATTTTCAGTGAGACTTGGGATAAAACAATATGAGTCAGTAGAACAAATTTTGTTTGCCAGGATAACTGTTCACAGTATTTGAGTGAATTTATTGTGTGGAAAAGAAATATATTAATTTTTTTAATGATAAAAGTTAAAAAAATGGTACTAGTGCGTGTTATGAAAATTGGTGTTATAGAGCCATCTCAGGCATTTGCTTTCTTATTCTGGGAAGTTTTTATTATTTGAAGATTTTTTTTCACATGATTTTATCAATTCTTATATATTCTTCACAAATTTCTAAGCACATCAATGAGTCCATATTGATGTGACTATGATTAACTTAAATGACATGGTCATGGTTCAATCATACATGTTAAGCACAATGTCATTTTTCTCATGTAACTACTAAAATTAAAGCTGAGAGACCCAAGTTTAGAACATTTCTATTTCACTAGTATAACAGAAACCAGATCAATATGTGGAAAATACGAGAATGTATCATAGTACAATTCTTTAAAAATCTTAAGGCAATAGGTGAGGATATCATTAAAAAATATGACGGCATATAGACCAGCAAGACAAGCCTCCTGTAATCAGGTTATAGCTTTTAAGATGAAATTGTATAGATCTCCATGTTTCTTTATGGAGGAGGTGGGGAGGGGGGAAGAAAGAAAGAACAGAGAAAAAAGCAAAAAAAAAAAAAAAAAACCAATTGGAACAAAGGTTTTGTATTATTCATCCAAAGCTGCTTGGACCCAGTGGTATCTGAGTGGTACAAGTAGCACCTTCATCCTTAATGCCTAGACCAGGTATGGAAAGAAACTAATTCACTAACTAATGAAATTAGTATCTGAACTGATCTTAAGAGATAACATATGTTGAGCCACAATGTTATTTCCAGTGTAAAGTGTGGTAACCAAGTTTACCTTAGCCCCTACCATTCATAAAATGGTTGAAGGTTTTACGAGTGGGTTATAGTTTTACGTATGTTTAATTAATTAATTAATTTAAAAAAGATTTTATTTATTTATTTATTTGACACAGACAGAGAGAAAGCATGAGTAGGCAGAGCAGCAGACAGAGGGAGAGGGAGAAGCAGGCTCCCTGCTGTGGAGCTCAATCTCAGGACCTGAGCTGAAGCCAGATGCTTAACCGACTGAGCCACCCAGCTGCCCCACATATTTAAGTGGTCAATTCTTCTATGGTTAGTGACTGCATATTCTGGATTTTCCACTTTGGTCTAGACTTCATAAAAATGTTATTATTATTATTTTTTTTTAATAAAAGCAAGTCTCTAGATGTATAAGTAAATGTAATTTACTCTTTGAATTATTTCTGTGTAATTAAGTCACAAATGAGAAGAAAAAAGGCCATTATCAGGCATTTCCTACTTTTATTTATTTTACTTAATTTTTTAAAAAGATTTTATTTATTTTAGAGAGAGAGAGAGAGAGAGAGTGAGCAAAGGGAGAAGCAGACTCCTCAGTGTGGAGCCTGACGTTGGGTGTGATCTCAAGACCCTGGGATCATGACCTGAGCCGATGTTAGATGCTTAACCCACTGAGCCACCCAGGCGCCCCAAATATTAACTTGGTTTTAGATCTAGAATATATGGACATTTTATCTATGGCGTAATATCATATTTCAATACTGTGTTTTCATTAATTAGTGGTATACATTGTACCCCTTAAACTATTGTTTGAACTATAATTTCCAGGGCCCTGAGCTATCATTTCCTGCTTTAAACAAGGAATGTTGAAGGTGTAAGCCCATCTGAACTAGGTGGGCAGAATGCAAAGGATTTTATTCCTCTCAGCATTGAATGGTATCTTTTCTCTCACGTTCTCCGTCGAACCTTCTCTTCCTGTATTTCCTGTGTCACTCTGTCCACCTCCATAAGACTAGCAAAACCAAGTCCTGAGGTTCCTGTGTGTGTGTCTGTCTGCTCCATTGTCATTGTTCTCATTCACCCCCTTGTTATTCGTCTAGTGAACTATTATTCTGTTCTCCACCTTCACTCTCTCTTCCATTCCCCAGTGTACGTTCCGTTCTGTAGCCAGAATTATTTATCTAAAATTTGAATCGGACTAAATTACTCTCTTTAGAACCTTCAGGGCCACTCTCAGATAAATGATCTCCCTCTCCAGACTTACCTCCTCTTAACTTCCTGCCTCACAATAAGTACTATAGTCACACTGAGTTCTATGTCTTTCCCCCATGACTGCATACCAACTTGGGTGTCCACACCTCTAATATATTGATAAATCTTCTTTTCAGGATCTCTTGAAAATGGTAGCTGGCCCTCTAGTTCTTTCTGAACCTCTCTAGGGAACTTGATTAAGAGGTTAGGAAGGGAGAGGAGAGGGCACTATCTATGAGCTGCCGCCAGGTGTCAGCTACTTCCTGTAGATAATCTTACTTAAGTCCTCACAGCAACTGTATGACATGGGTATCATTTTTATTTTACAAATACAATTAAAAAATATTAAGCTGAGAGTCTGAATTGTCAAAGGCAATCCCTGTGGTTAAATGTAGAGCCTAATATTTACGTATACCAAATCACCACAGTGTAAGCTTTAAATAACTTATAATTTTGCTTGTCAATTACTATCTCGATAAAACTGAATAAAAACAGTCCTTCTTTAACAAGTGGGGAAAAAAAAGCTGTGCCTAGTATCAAACATTTGACTCCAAGGACCAAAATCTTTGCACTGCGTGACAGACATTCTAGATCTTTCACCAGGATCAGGGTATCTCACCACCTGGAAGTAGATCAGGTTAGAGTATGGTATGTTCCTGTGATTCACTCACAATACAGAATAGATTTTGGTCTTTGAGAGTTGCCAAGATTGATCCTCATCATCTCTCACCCACAGATACCATGGGCCAATAGTCTCTATCATGCTACTTTAATATTTTGTCCAGAGGGATCATCAATTCCCAGTGGTGTCCCTCTAGATGAACCTTGGAGCAGATCTCACTTGGGTCCACATTCACTGGCTAACTGATTCTACATAATTGGCTCCCAAATCACGAGTTAGCCACATAGATGGGAACTGTCAATAAACACTATAAAACTCAGGGTCCCGAGAAAACAATGTACAATGTCTTAGATTATCATTTTAAGTGATACACATATTCAAAATTTTACACAGAGAGCACCTGTGGGTGGGGAATTTGGGGACAATGACTTGGGGAATTTGGGGACAATAATTCAGCTTATAATGTTATAATGTTAGGAGACCTTTATTTTTCTTTGAAAACAGAAATTATTACTTTGACATGAAGATGGCCAGGTGGCAAAAATGAAGTTAGAAGGACAGAGAAAAAAGATGCCTGCATATCTGCAAACTGTGCTCGAAAGAGAAGAGCTCCCCAGAGGCTATAACTCTGTGATCGAAACCACCAGTTTGTAAGAGAATAACATGGGTGAGGACTGTAGTTAGTTAGCAGGGAAACTGCTTGTCACCAAAAACAATGTCTATGCAAACAAAAACCTTGTGTTCTGGCCTGCTGAGGAGAATTCCAAACAAAGGTCCCTGATGGATTGGTTGTCACAATGGACAATGCTTTCCCAGATTTTGCTTTATTTTTCCCCTTCCCCCATCTTGTTCCTTCTCTCTTGATTTTTAGCACTCCCCTTCAATTCCTGGTTCCTAAAAAATACACAATTTGTAGGCGATATTTTGGTTCAGACACTGACACATAATTTGGAGATTTTAAATTCTGTGTACAGTAGTATTGTTACATGTGTGTTAGAAGTGAAACAGCACATAGATTCCCAGACACTCCCTGTTTCACACTGAATAATGTGTTAAGCAAGAAACAGTTGCCTGGGTTAAATTTTGTGTGGGTCTGGAGTACATTTTAATTGTCGATAGCTTACTTATTTTTCTAGTATCTGACCTTCCTACAAGCAGATGAATATTAATGATAATGGTAAAAGCAAAGGCAACATGGCAGAACTTACATTTTACTCTACTTTACCACCAATTTTTGGGACTGGGAAGTACGCAAGTTTTTGTTGTCTGAAGGAATATATTTATAAGGTCTGCCTACTTACACAGATTAAGAATTTACTTGGGGGAAAAAAGGACAGTAACTATTTCTTTCATTTGTTACCTCAGTGGAAACACGGTGGGAAGTGGTAGAAAGTAGGTAAGAGAAATCATCTACCAGGTGTGGTGACAAACTTGTTTTTATTCAACGCACATATATGCTATGTTACAAAATGATTGCCAAGTTCAGTATGGCCACAATTCCTGTTGTCACACAAATATGCAATACTTTTTTCTTCTTGCATAGCTTAAGATTCTTTCTTATATGTGAATTAATAATCACAAAAACTATCACATATTTTGAATTATTTCAAATATTTGTGAGGACAATTATATGTAGAGGGAAAGAACTTCTGAGGTTAAATTTTTTAAAAGTTATTTATTTATTTATTTACAGATTTTATTTATTTATTTGAGAGAGAGAGACAGAGCAAGCAGGGGGATGGGCAAAGGCAGAAGGAGAAGCAGATTCCCTGTTGAGCAGGAAGCCCAACGTGGGGCTTGTTCCAGGACCCAGGGATCATGACTTGAGCCAAAGGCAGACACTTAACCAACTGAGCCACCTAGATGCCCCCCAAAGATTTATTTTTTTATTTGAGAGAGAGAGTGTGTACGCATGAGTAGGGGGAGGGTCAGAGGAAGAGAATCTCTGGCAGACTCCTCACTGAGTCAGGAGCCTGAAGCCGGGCTGGATCCCAGGACCATGAGATCAGGACCTGAGACAAAAACCAAGAGTTGGTTGCTTAACCCACTAAGCCACCCAGGCACCCTGGAAGTTAATATTTTATAATACTAGATGAAATGATTTTGTGTTAAATAGATATTATATGTACTTAACATATACATGTATGTAAGTATCCATATTAGATTATTTACACATATCTTGTATAGATATTGAGTCCTTTGTTAGACATATAGAGGAGACCAAGACAAATTTCCCCTAACTGGTGAACTATGATGATACTGGGCCTTTCCCCTAAGTAGTTATGATGCAGAAGGGAGATGAGGGATGGAGATGGGAGATGGTCAATGATAAATCTAAATTTACACAATGAGGACAAGACTTGAAAGTCCATTAATGTAGCATATATATATGCATATATATATGTGCATATATATATGCATATATATATTCCTTTGCAGTATGGTATTATATTAACATTAAGATAAATATTTGCCAAATGAAAAATTGAATGACTTAAATAATTTAAGTCCAACTCCATATTAAAATATGATTGCATTTAATAAGATAATATTTAAGAACCACTCACAAGTTTCTGTATTCAAAACCTCTTAAATACCAGCTCCCCTTCAGAATAAATTGGTTTTAAAATCTTTTTTTAAAAACAAAATTTACAATAAGATAAAGCCAGCAGAACAATGGTATAAATTATTAGATAGCTATGAATATATATAGATATTTCATTACAGGTAGAGGCAGTTTGTGGGGATTTTAAACAAAGAGATATTAGAAGTCTAGGACAGGATTTTTGTATTTAGAGAAGTGTTTGTTTTATGTGTTTTTTTTTCTTTTTTTTTATGATGGGAATACGAGGAAAGTACTCAATAGACTAGGACCTCTAATATGAAATTTACCAGCAGTGTAAATAACTATTCCCAGAACAACTTTAGATCTAGAATTTAATGTCATATCATAAGAGCTTCTCCTGTACTTTTGTAGGCATGTTATTATTTCCCCATATGTTGAACTTTCATATAGTCAGTTTCTTTTAGGAAGAATAATGCTATAGTGTGTTATTTATATGTCAGAGGAAGATGGATACATTTAAGTGATATTTTAGAATAGACATATAATCACTATTGTCATATATTTTAGCGCTCGGTTAAAAAAAGATCAATTTTATTATTTACAATATAGATGAGTGCATCCTCTATGTCAAAAACTGTGACATCGTGTGTGGCAACTTATTATTCTAGTTTATCTAAATCAGTTTAAAAAAATCTTCCATTATATATACAGGCTTTTAAATATCTGTCATTGTTTCTTTGCTGAGCATCTAATAATAATTTTTAAAAGGTGAATTTTGATTAATTTTTTTATTATGCTATTGTTACCACTGTCTTGAATTTCATTGGTTGAGCACAAATATGAAGTGTCAAATGGACTTGAATTAAGTCATACTAAATTTTTACTAAATAGATTTTTTTAAAAAATGATGAACCATGGAGAGAAAATAAATAGGTAACATTATAAAATTATATTTAATTTTTCACTTGATGTAGAGATTTAATCCTGGTTGGTGGAGACGGTATGTGAAATGTTTATTTTAGTGTTTTAACTATGAAACTCTTCACCTTATCTGTCACAAATTCTGGTGTGATGGTAATCAATTTTGTGAAGAAAAAAATTGCTTTAATCAATGATCCTTTATTAAATTGCAGTATAAAATTCTATTGTGTTTTGCAAGCGTATTCACTAATATTAAAATCTTTGATTTTAAAGAAAAGCTTTAGATTCGGGGCCACCAAAGATAAGAATTCTCAAATTCTCAAGTTTGGGACATCCTATGAGATAAGCCCAGGTAGGCAATTTCTTATTTATTATTATTCTTGAGAAGAAGAAAAAGTTTTCTTCTAATTGTATAATATGTATAGTATTTCTCTGAATTTATTTTATTTTATGTATATGTATAACATTTCTCTGAATTTATTTTATTTTCAACTTATTTCCAGAATACTTGTTTTTCCCTAGGATTATACTCTATGTTCATAAGTTTTTACATTCAAATGTGAAATAGTAAAATAAAAACCTCCCTTTCAAACCAAAGTAGAGGGCTGATTCTGATACCTACATATTCAGGGAAAAAAATGAACACCTCTAATGCTCATATTTTACTTAGAAAAAACCCAATGAGTTTTCATGGTTGTTTATTTTAGATCTTTTTAGTCTTGAATTTATTTGTTATAGTGGCTGGAAGAAATGATCATTCATGCCACAACCGATTTTCAGCATCCTTAAACAAGTTCCATTAAATACAATCATGGATATAGAAGTACAAGTGATTTCTTTCCTGAAGGGATTTAAAATCTAGCTATAGAGAAAAATATTATGCATGTGAACGAAGAAAAAATATTTTGGGGGATGATAACCCAAGAACAGCTTCTTCTAAAGGAAACACCCTTTCCAGGCCCAGGTGTTAATTCCAAAGCTGCCATCACCTGAACTATAAATGATCGGAACAGTGTGAATTCTTGATTTTAGGGAAGCCAAATCCCAGAATTCCTAGCAGCCCATTAGCTAGAATAAAATGTGAGTTAAGCCAAGCATATGCATTTTTGTGTACTTAGGTTACTAAATACTTCAAGAATTAATTCATTAATCACAATTGCTACATCTACCAAGTTGCGAAAGCTAAATTCAGTCTAGGGTACATGTATGGAACATCATGCGACGTAGAGTTTCAAGTAGCATAGAGTGAAAATAAACCAAAAAAGCCAGTTGTTAGGATAAAAAGAACCACTCAAGAGGTGTGTGGCTGTGTCAAGTATGACAGAGCACTGGGAAAAAGGTTCTTGATTTCTAGCATCTAAAGTAGCTAGAGCCCACTGAAATTCAGAAACACCCTTTAGCATCAGCCTCTGTAAGGTCTTTTCAATGTCTTATATTTCTGGATTTTCTTGATTTCCAGGTGTATCCTTAGTATTCTCTTTTGCTTAAGTTCACTTGAAAAGTCTCTACTCCATGCAACCAAATCAACTTGCCTAAAACAAAGAACAATCCAGTCCCAAATAGTGCAGAAAGTAAGCGTATAGGAACTTTTAAATACATTTGAAAATCTGAGTTCATTCAAGTAATTAGAAATTTTGTACATTTTTTTTTGACAGATGAAATCAGAATGTTGACTTCAGGACTTATTTCTTAAATTCATTTTTTAGATAGTAGTCAGCAAACTTTTTCTGTAAAGAGCCAGATGAATATCTTTGGCTTTGTGTGCAATTGTCTCCATTACAATTCCTCAGCTCTGGTTTGTTGTAAAAGGAAACAGAACCAATACACAAATGAACTAGGTGTGGCTGTTTTCTAATGAGACTTTATATATGTATCTTTGAAGTGTACATAATTTTCATATGTCACAAAATGTTAGAATTTTTGTTTTTTTGCCACTATTAGAAAATTTGCATCATCCAGGTCAAACAAAAACAGATGGCAGGTGGGACTTAATTTGTGGACTGTAGTTTGCCTGGCTAAAAAGCATGAGTCTGGGATTCAAGAGCTTCAGATCAGTCCTTGCTTCACAACTGGGTGATGCTGAGCCAGGTGTCATTCTTTCTGGGCCTCAGTTTCCTCTTGTATAGTGAGTTGATGAAAAAAATGAGCTTGGAGACCCATACATGTCTAGATTCTAAATTTATTTTCTATTTTAATTAAACTTTTAAAAAGATTTTATTTATTTGAGAGAGGGAGACTGAGAAAGAGCGAGAAAGCACAAGCAGGGAGGAGTGGCAGAGGGAGAGGGAGAAGCAGGCTCTCCCACCGAGCAGGGAGCTTGATGGGGGCTCGATCCCAGGACCCTGATTCTGATCCCAGGACCTGAGCTTAAGGCAGATGCTTAACCAACTGAGCCACTCAGGTGCCCTAAAATTTTGTATTTTAATGTTTTATTCATTTGATGCTTTAAAACTACTTTTTCCCATACTCTGTGTTAATTGCTATGAAAAAATTCTACTCTTTTTGTCACTATTAAATAAATGAAAACTAACATAAATAGAAACAAAAGTATGCCCAGATGAGGGTTTTTAAGCATTTGATTTGTTCATATCCGTTTTATAAAGCAGATCCTGGACTCTGCTTTAATTATCACTAGGTTTAGGTAGTGATCTTCTGTGGGTACTTTCTCTAGCCTCTGTTATTTGTAGTCTGTATGTGAGTGGGTTGACTGACTAGTTTTTTGAAAGGGGATCATGGCTTTAGAATTCTTGCTATTCAGGCATCCACAGTGGAGATCTAAAAACAGAGAGTAATTAAGATTTAAAGACAGAAAGACAAATATCATATGATCTCACTCATATGTGCAATTTAAGAAACAAGAAACAAAACAAAGAAAAAAAGTGACAGGGGTGCCTGGGTGGCTCAATGGGTTAAGCCTCTGCCTCCAGCTCAGGTCATGATCTCAGGGTCCTGGATCAAGCCCCACATCAGGCTCTCTGCTCGGCGGGGAGCCTGCTTCTCCCTCTCTCTCTGCCTGCCTCTCTGCCTACTTGTGATCTCTCTCTCTCTCTGTCAAATAAATAAAATCTTAAAAAAAAAAAAAAAGTGACAAAAACCAGACTCCTCAATACAGAGAACAGCTAGTGGTTACCAGAGGGGCGGTGGGTGATGGGATGATTGAACTAGGTGATGGGGATCAAAGAAGCCATTTATCATGATGAGCACTGAGTAACATTTAGAATTGTTGAATCACTGTATTGCACACATGAAACTAATATAGCACTGTATGTTAACTATACTAGAATTAAAAAAATAATAAGGTCGTTTATCTTTTTTTTTTTTTTAGGGTCTCATTATTATAAGAGCAAGTTGAGTGCCAAAGAAAGATACTTACATTTAAAAAAAAAAAGAAAGAAAACTCTTAGTGTAGATTTCCTCCTTGTCCTTCCATGTTTATACACATGAAGTACTGAGAAGGACTGAGAGTACCGAGATTAAACCTCCAGGACTGCTTAGCCCATGATTTCTTTTCAAAATAAGTCCCTATAATCACAAGTCCAGTTTATGCCGTTCTTTGAATTCTCACTTTCATGTTCTTACTATATTTTTATTTCCATTATAATTATAAAATATACTATATTTTAAAACTTTCACTCACAACTATAAACATCTCTTAGTTTTATTACAAAGCAATCTGAAAAACTGAAATTATTATATTAACATTTAAAATGCAAATGTGTTCTTATTTTAGAAATTCAAGAGACTGGGTGGAACTTGTTCTGTAGGCTCACAAATTTGGCATTGGTTTTTTCCCCCATCCAGTCGGTTGCCTTTAAAAAAAATTTTTTTTTTAAATGAACATTTAATGTATTATTCGTTTCAGGGGTACAGGTCTGTGATTCATCACCTTTACACAATTCACAGCACTCACCATAGCACATATCTCCCCATTGTCCGTTACCCAGCCACCCTATCTCTCTCACCCCTTTTTTGCTTAGGGCTCTCACCCCATTTTGACTTGACCGGGTAGAATTGTGACACAGGTGAAGTTAGGCTCTGGTGTTCCTCTAATTATCCAGTGGTTTTTTTATGGATCTAGGCCTTCCCACTGGATTTCTCACTCACACTCACTTCTCCTCTCTCCTTATAGGACCTAAGCCCCGAGCTTTCCTATCCTCCTTTTCCTTCCTCTGTTTCCACTTCTCAGATCCTATGCTGCTCTACAGTTATCAAATGACGTGCTGACTATATGTGTAAACATTTGTATTTTAATAGGGACCTTCCCAGAACAGATGGGTTAACATCAAAGGCAGTGGAGGTGATATCTGAGGTAGTTGTCTTTATGCCCAAGTCCACCCTGCCTACACACAGGGATAGCTCTGTTTGATCTACAACACTATTTTAATCTAAAACTCAGCTCTATCCATTCACAGAAAGATATGGAAATCCTTTATAAAACACACTAGAGAGTCCTCAATATTTGTGTGAAAATTAAAAGGATGGGATCTTCTCAGTATTAAATCTTCTCTTGAGTCACAATGGGCTTTACACTATGCTGGAGAATGCACAGATAAATTATGATGTTTGCTTCCAAGGCACTGGCTATTTGCTAGGAAATACAGACTTGCAAATAAATAATTTCAATAAAATATTTAAAATGCTGTAATTGAGGGGCTATGTACTTAGATGACACAAAGGAAGGAGTGATTAACTCTATTGGGTGGGACAGACAAGACTTCACAGGAGACATTTTGAGCTAGATTTTGAAAAATGAGCTTTCCAGGCAGAGAAGGCAATGGGGAGTTTTGCATGAAGGCGTGGTGGCAAAAAACATACTTGTCTTGAATTTTGAATAAGGAACCAGTCTTGCAAAGAATAGAAGATGATAGAAAATCTATTTCGGCAGTGCCAGTAGCCACGTTCAATATTCAAGGAAGAGTGGCAGTGAATTGAGCTTTAGCTGCAGTCATCAGAGGCTTTGGCAGTGGGCACTGGTACCCTTAAATGGTGTGATCACATCTGCTGCCCCCCCTCCAACTTAGCTTTACTCTGTCCCACCATTTTCAGATTTGCATTCCAGCCTTCCTGACCATCTTTTTAATCAATTTTCTTGCAATAGTGTGTGTGTGTGTGTGTGTGTGTGTGTGTGTGTGTGTGTATTTCCTATTATATTAGCAAGAGTTGGTTTCTATTGTACCTAGACACCCTAGCTAATGCAGCCATAAAGAACTGGGATTCTGATGTTTTTCATTTGTTCAGAAGTGGAGCAGTTCAAAGTGTATGTCTTTGTGTGTGAATTGCTAAACAAGTGGATATGGACCCCATGGGATTGATGAGGTCTGTGGGACAAGGGTACTAGGTAAGTTGTGCTCATGAACATTCGTAACATTCATGATTATGACTGTTTTTGTGATGAGAGGTCCAGCATTGTTAATGAATTTGGGTATGTAACCAAAAGGATCACAAATGACAGATAAAACAAATGTTTAGAGTATGTAGCCAGGTGTTATGAACCTAAAAAAGTAATTACAAAAAGGCAATACTATGGTTTAAAGAAGAAATAGGAATTAAGATGAATGCCTACTCTCCTTTCAGCTCTCATGGTGTTTGGGAGATTTGAGGAAACTACAGGAAAGCATATGAGCATTTTGTGAAGAAGGAGAAGATGTACAATACTTTGTTTATGAGGTAATGGGATTGCAGAGGACACAGAGGAAAGAAGTGAGAACGCAGAGGGGCAGAAGCAGTGGTCAGAAAGGATGGGAATACATCAGATTGAGATTCGAAAGATTGTAGATTACAGAAAGGGAATTATTTGGTCAGTGTCTTTGGGTATCAAGGATGAAAGCAGTAGGATGGGACAAGTAGACACAGTGTTTTTTTGGAAAGAATGGGAATAGAGAGTTATTTCTGTATTGGGCCAAGAAGTGTGTGGATGGTGAGTAGAGACATTTAGAATCTCTTGCAACTAGCAGTGTTGCAACTGCTTGAACATCTCCAGATAAAATCAATAGATATTTGTTTTGGTTTTGCTGGTTAGCTTAGTTTTAGACCAGGGTTTCTCAATTTCAGCACTATTTAGGGCCTGATAATTTTTTTGTTGTGAGGGGGTTGTCTTTTGCATTACAGCAAGAATAGCAGCATACCTGTCCCTTACCCACTAGATGCCAGTAGCATCCTCTGTCCAGATGTGAGAGCCAAGAATGTCTCCAGACATTGCTAAGTGTCCCAGGTTGAAAACCAGTGGGCTAAGCTCTACCAATTTCTTGGAGGAAAGGGGAGAAGTGAAATTCAGTCCGAAATATTAAGGATAGCTTTTATTGCAATTCTTAGCATAGGGGTAGGAATTGTGCATTGGAATAAGTGATATGTAGAAGTGATTTTAGCACATTGGTTAAGTTTTCTGTTACTTCTACTCTTTTTTTTTTTCTTTAAAGATTTTATTTATTTATTTGACAGATAGAGATCACAAGTAGGCAGAGAGGCAGGCAGAGAGAGAGAGGAGGAAGCAGGCTCCCTGCAGAGCAGAGAGCCCAATGTGGAGCTCCATCCCAGGACCCTGGGATCATGACCCAAGCCGAAGGCAGAGCCTTTAACCACTGAGTCATGCAGGCGCCCCCTACTCTTATGCTGCGCTTCCGTGTTTACCTCTCTGTCAACCTCACATTCTGGGCATTTCATCACATGTTCTTTATAGTTTCTCACTTTTGCTGAAATGATTGGCTGCCATTTCTTCACCATAACCTTCCATAGAAATCTATCTAGCTCTCAAGGCACATCTCAAATGATATCTCTGGCATGAAGCCTTCTCTAATTCCATTGCTAGGATTTAATTTTTTTCTTTTTCCACACTGATGGAGTATATTGTATTTTGCACTATTTATCACATTCTTCTTTCTTATTGGGGATATAATTTTTTCCTAATAAAACGTATCTTCAGTTCTTTCATTTCAGAAATTTTTCTTGTATTACATCACTGAAAACTTTTTCTGTTCCATTGTTGTGTTGTTTACTTCAGGGAAACCAGTAATATTTAGATTGGATTATACTTGTAGTTTATATCTTTTATTTTCTAATTGTTTTAATCATTTTCATTTTTTATGAATTTACTGTGATTATATCAAGTCTTTGTTCTAAGATCTCATTTTAGATTTTGGCTTTGTCTGTGCATTTAATTAAACATTTTATTTATTGCATCTTAATGGTATTTGTTTTATGTGCCTATTGAGAAGTAAAAGAAAAGTCAAAAAAGAATCCAAATAAAGTCCTTTTATCCTTAGTCCCTAAGTGAAAATGTTAAACAACTTTTCTCTATTCTTTTAAATTTGATTATAAAATGGTGTTCTTCAATATGTGTTCTTAACTCTACAATACCCTCTTATTTTATCATTTTTTAAGTGATTTAATCTTTGTGGATTTAAAAAAACTCTAATTTGTGTTCTGATTAGGTAATGGTGTAGAAGTAAGAACTCATAGAAAATCTCTTCATTATATTTAGTTACATTTTTTCCCCAGTATTTCCTATTCTCTTTTGATGCTTCCTTTTCTTCTTCTCCTTCCCTTCCTTCTCCGCCCCTCTTTCTTTTGACTGTTAATGCTTTGCATATCTAACATTTCTTTTAAGCTATTGGTGCTTAACATGGTAATCCCCATCAAACCGGATTTGACTTCCTTCTCACTTTGTATATCAAACCTCTTAAACTTTCGCTGTACAGTCTGAAGGCGTAACATTATGTGCTCAGCCCATTCTTCTAAAACCCAAGCGCATGACAGGATGCTTGATCTTTACTTGACATATGTACAGTTTGGAGAACTCAACTCTTCTATCTCACTTGAGTTCTTTTCTGAGACACATTCATGCCTCACAGTTGAGAATGTATCTTATTGGGAGAGTTTTAAAATTATTCCACAAATATAGTGTGGAACTTTCATTAAATATGTTTCATTTTTCATGTCTCTGCTTAGCAACCTTTAACCAACCTAGCCCCTATTTTAGGAAAAATGCTACAAGGAGATTTAAAAGTACTGAGAGAGACTGAGACCAGCATTATTAATCCCCTGGAGTGTAGCAGATAGAAGAAAAATACCACCTGGTATCTCTTAAACCTGGTCTTCTCCTTCAAAACATTTTGTCACTTGTCTTCTCCTTTTTCTGTCTACAATTCATCTTTTTCTGATTATGCCTTTACGTTCTGCTTGGCGACACCAAAACTACGAGTTCTGGCAGTTATTCTGTAACTGCTACTGAGTTCCAGAGCTGGCAAACAGGTGCTCATTCTGTTCAGAATTATTCCCATTTATTTTATTCTCCTCCAAATGGGAAAGGTTTCTGGATTAATAGAATTCCCAGGACTTTAAATTTTTGCCCTTTTCCCCTCTGACCTGCATGTGGGTTGGGTTGAAGTGGAGGAGTGAAAGGGTTAATCTAGAATTATGTCCAGCTACAAAACAATCTTTTGTATCTTTCAATGTATACTACCTTTTAAAAAGCTTTGTTGAGTGTAACTGACTTTCAATAAACTGTACATATTTAAAGAAAACAATTTGGTAAGTTTGACATACGTGCATACCCATGGAAACATCACCATAATTAAGAGAACTGCATCTCTATCATGGACCAAAATGATGTTTCTCAAGTTTTCTTATAGTCCCTTCTTCCTGTCGCTCCCCAGTAATATCTCCTTTCCCCATTAGAGACAACTACTATCACTATAGATTAATATCTACTTAGTAGATTTTTATAAATGAAATTGCATCTTTAATTAAGCATGATTATTTTGAGATTCATTGATATTATGGTAAGTATCAGTAGTTTATCCTTCTTTTTTTTTTAGTTTACTATAGTTACTAGTTATTATAGTATGCATCAATAGTTTATTCTTTTGCATTGCTGAGTAATATTCCATTGTTTGGCTATAACAGAGTTCAGTTACATGTTGATGGACATTTGGATTGGTTCCATGTTTTGGTTAATTATAAATAAAGCTGCTATAACAGTCATATAAAATCTAAGTTTGGATATTTACTTTAATTATTTCTTGGGGAAACTCAGAAGTGAAATGACCGGATCATAAGGTGGGTATGTTAAGTTTAACTGTAAAAAATAACAAACGTTTCCAAAGAGGTTGTACATTTCCCATCAGCAGTGTATAAGAGTGCCAGTTTATCCATATCATCACCAGTACTTGGCATGACCAGTCTTTTTAATATTAGCAATTCCAAAAAGTATTAGTGGTATCTCATTATGGTTTTAACTTACATTTGTCCATGACTAGTGATGTTGGGCATCTTTTCATGTGTTTAATTACCATTTATATATCTTCTTTAGTGAACTGTCTGTTGTCTTTTTTAATTAGGTTGTCTCATTTCTTAATATTGATGTTTGAGAATTTTTTTAATATTTGAGATACAAGTCCTTTTATCAGATATAGGATATTGCAGATATAAGATATTGCAAACATTTTCTTTCAGCCTCATTTACAAGTTTAAATACGTCAATTAAAGTTGTCCCACTGGTAAAAATACTGTTGTTTAAAAATTTTCATTTCGGGGCACCTGAGTGGCTCATTGGGTTAAAGCCTCTGCCTTCAGCTCAGGTCATGGCCTCAGGGTCCTGGGATGGAGCCCTGCATCGGGCTTTCTGCTCAGCAGGGAGCCTGCTTCCCCCCTCACTCTGCCTGCCTTTCTGCCTCCTTGTGATCTCTCTCTCTCTCTCTCTCTCTGTCAAATAAATAAATAAAAACTTAAAAAAATAATTTTCATTTCCCTTTGTACTCATTTTATATAGTTTCTACTGCCAGGTTTTCAAATTTACTAGTCTTTTTTTCTGTAATATCTGAATTGTAATTCATCCCAGTCTATTTTTCACTACATACTTTGCAGTTTTCATCTCTAGAAGTTTGTTTTGGGTCTTTAAAAATATCTTCCATTTGTCCACATAACTTTTTAAACATACAGAAGGTGGATTTTTCTCCTCTTTATGGGCTTTATTTTCTTGCTTTTTTAAATAACTGTAACGTTTTGATTGGCAGACATTGTGAATTTTACCTTATTGGGTACTGGATACTTTTGTATTTCTATAAATATTCTTGACTTTGTTCTGGGACAGATTGCTATTTTTGGAACAATCCTTTTAGAATTTTGGCTTTAGTTTATAGCCAATTATTTAATTTATAGCCAATTATTCCCTACTATTGAGGTTAAGATCCTTCTGTATACTCTGCCCTGGACCCCATAATTTATGAAATTTTCCAGTCTGTCTAGTGGGAACAAAAACTATTTCTGACTATTCTTAAGGTGTTTTCCCCCCAGTCTTGGGTATTTTCTTCACATACATGGGCTGATAAGTACTCACCTGAATATTTGAGGGGGAACATGTGGAGGGCATCAGAGTTTTCTCTGTCCTTTGAACTCTATCCCCCTTGGTCTACCTGGATTCCATTTGCTCACCTCAAAGATCCTGTCAGGCTCTGCCTGAGCTCCCCATACTTGTGCAGTAACCTGGATATGCTCTCACGGTAGCAAGTTGGGGCAATTATAGGGTTCATCTTATTTGCTTTCCATCTTTTAAGGATCATTGAACTTTGTTGTTTTAGGGCTGGTGACTTGAAATTCATTATTTCCTATAACTTAATGATATTTTTGTTGTAGATTGGCCAGATATGGAAGGAATATTAAATGCTTTTTCAGAGAGTATGGCATGAGGTCTACCTTTATAAATGTTTTATTGCTGTTAGTAAACTTTTCATTCCGTTTTAAAGTTCAAAATTTAGTTTTTAGGTGAGCACTTCTGTGATCTGCCTTTTATCTAATATATGTACTCTAATGTTTTATTTGATTGCACATCTGTTTTTACTACTAGATTCTGCAATCCTGATGTCAGCTGAGGGTACTATATTCCTTAAACTCTAGAAAAGATTTACTTGAATCCCTATTTAACATTCTGAAAAATTTTTAATGCTCTCCACCCCAGAAGCATGCTTTAGTGCACAGAGGTTGACACTGCACTGCATGAAGAGGAAGGGGGCAGAGAGGAAAGAGGAAAGTGAGATAAGGAGGGAGGGAGGAAAATCAGTTGGTTTGTTGGTCTAATTTGCTAAAACTATTATGCAAAGCTGGGTTTAAAACCTAGTTGGATAAACTGACATATATGTAGAGAATGCCAATATAATGAGTTTGGGGTGTGATATTGTGATGTAATAGGAAATATATATTTGGTTTTCATCCCAGGTTTCTGAGAGCTCCTAAAATGCTTAGAATTTCCAGAGTGATATGGGTGAAAGGAGTAACCTTTGTTATTTGTAATTAAATCTTTTCAACAACACATGAATTTATACTAATGAGGTGACACTTGAAGGACTGTGGATAGTTACAAAAAAGGCCAAGGCATGATTAGTGGTTGAAACTTTCAGTCTACTCATCCCTATCTCTTGCCCCTGCTGGGAAGAAGAGAAAGGGTGGAAATTAAATTAATTACCAATGGCTAATGATTTAATCAATTGTGTCTATGTAGTGAAGCATCCCTAAAAACACTAAATGACAAGGTTTAAAGGTTTAAAGGGCTTCTGGGTTGCTGAAAACATCAAGGTGCTAGGAGGGTGGCATGCCAAGAGAAGGTATGGAAGCTTTTACTTCCCCCATATCTTGCCCTTTGCATCTCTTCTATTTGACTGTTCCCGAACTGTATCTTTCGTAAGAATCTATTAATAGTAAATGAAGTCTCTTCCCAAATTCTGGGAGCCACGCTAACAAATTATAGAACCCAAGTAGGGGGCCATGGGAACCCCTGAGTTATAGCGGAACTGGGAGGCCTGAGGACTGTGACAAATCTAGGTAGTTAGTATCAGAATGGAATACACTGTAAGAGACCCAGCTGGTGTTCTCAGAGAATTAGAAAATTGCTTGATGGAGAAACTCCACATGTTTGGTGTTAAAATTGTTGTGACTACAGAAAAATAGGTTTTCTTTTACAGGGAACCTCATACCTTCTAGGTAAACAAGAGTGAGAATGGCATAAAATTGTGAACCACATAATATGTATAGAATTGTTATTTTTGTCCACCCTGTAACTCTTCTTCTTTTCCCTTTTGGTAGGAGGTCTCAGTTTATGGGCTAAAGACACAGGCACAGGAGAGGAGTCAAGATGGCGGAGAAGTAGCAGGCTGAGACTACTTCAGGTAGCAGGAAATCAGCTAGATAGCTTATCTAAAGATTGCAAACACCTACAAATCCAACAGGAGATAGAAGAGAAGAAGAACAGCAATTCTGGAAACAGAAAATCAACCACTTTCTGAAAGGTAGGACTGGCGGAGAAGTGAATCCAAAGCAACAGGAAGATAGACTGCGGGGGGG
>NW_019154091.1:42804289-42816248 GCF_002288905.1 Enhydra lutris kenyoni
GGGAGAAGGGGGGTGGGGTTATGGACATTGGGGAGGGTATGTGCTATGGTGAGTGCTATGAAGTGTAAACCTGGCAATTCACAGACCTGTACCCCTGGGGATAAAAATATACGTTTATAAAAAATAAAAAAAAAATTATATTTAAAAAAAAAAGTGGTGCACAAAGGGGAGAAGATGGGGGATAATTAATGTAGAAGAAACTTTATTTTAGGGTATTACAGAAGTCATATCAGGAATTTATATTTCCCTGTAATTCTGCTAATCTAGGGCATGAACTTGACAGAGGGGCTAGTCAGTCTGAAGCTCCTGTAGGCTGTGTAGCCACAAGAAATGGATGCCAAGGCACAAGTATTACGGAGTAGTATAGCTAGACTCTCAACAATGCAGATGCTTTCTCAGTTGGGGCAGCTGCTGAACGGACAAGAGAGGAAAATCTGTGTGAGAGGGCAGTTGGCAGTTTTGTCTAGATTTTACTATCTTAACATCTGCTTATTAGTATTTTTTTGTTTAAATCACAAGGGGCGAGGACACAATTAAAATGCATTACTTGAACATTGGTAAGAAACTCCTTGATATTTGATCAAACTTCTTTGACTAAGTGATTATACTGACGGGAGAAAACCCGTGGAAGTTATGGCTACCAAGCAAATGATACCCTAGTTTCTCCTTGCTGTGTGACATTCATAATAAACAGGAGATAATAAAGTTATGATTGCTATAGTTCTTGGTAAGAATTTATTCCTCTAATAAAATGTTTAAAGACCAGGAAAAAAAAAATAAAGACACAGGCACAAATATCCTACTATCCCTGTCACATGGATGGTTCATGGAGGTAGTGAGACGGGGGAAAAGTGAGGGCTCTTGGCATAACATAATTTGACCCATTCTTCTCTGTTCCGGAATTTA
Source organism: Enhydra lutris kenyoni (assembly GCF_002288905.1). Classification (NCBI taxonomy): domain Eukaryota; kingdom Metazoa; phylum Chordata; class Mammalia; order Carnivora; family Mustelidae; genus Enhydra; species Enhydra lutris. The sequence continues at coordinate 42,805,196 of NW_019154091.1, forward strand.
AGCCTTAAGCAGATACATGAAAACAAATGGTAGTTGGTATTGGTACTAGTCATTTGATGCCACTGTCTGGAGAGAAGATCCTAACCTTCCAAGGACTTTTTATTTCTTAATTTATAGCTGTATTTATAAGTTCAATTTTTTAAAACTAATCAGATTTTATTTCTATTTACTTGATATCAAAGTACCTTATCTAATGTAGGCTTTAAGCAATTTGGTACTATATGAAGATAATATTTGAATGTATGATGTAAACTGACACTAACAGGTAGGTGACCAGGGTCATGGAGGGTTTAATATTTCATGTTGTTCTTCTTGGTCTTCATTTTGTAGTGGCTTATAACAACACGAATTTATTATCTTACAGCTCCGTAGTTCAGAAGTCTGACACAGGTGTCATTAGATTAAAATTAAGATATCATCACAAATCATGTGAGAAAGAAGAGAGTATAGTGAAATATTTAAATGTTGAAAGGAAAAAAAAAAACCCATCAGCTTAAAATTCTGTATCCAGTGAAGTCATTATTCAAAATGAAGGAGAAATAATAACTTTCTCTGAAAAACAAAAACAGGGAATTTGTTGCCAATGGACACTCCATGTGAGAAATGTTGAAAGACATTGTTTAGAGAGAAAGAAAATGATATAGATCAGAAACAAGTCTATGTTAAATGAAAAACCTTTTAAGAGGAATAAAAGAGGGTAAAACAAAAACTTTTAATTTTAGTATTATTAGTACATATTAGAGATAACTGTTCAAAATAATGGTAGCAATGATGTATTGAGTAATTATAGCTTATGGATAAGTAAAATAAATGATTGGAATGTTATTAAGGACTGGAGAAAGAAATAGGAAAGATTCAGCTATTAGGTAACCTATGCTATTTGTGAAGTGGTATAGAATTATTTGAAAGTGGGCTTAGGTTAGTTATAAATGTATGCAGCAAACTCTAGGGAAATCACTAAAATATTAAAAATATTAAAAATGCTAAATACATATTAAATACTAAATAAAAAATGTAAAAAGAAAGTATAATTGATGCCCTCAGAGATTAGAGATTAAATTATATAAAATGCTCAATTTAGACCAGAAAAGACAGAGAAAGAAGAAAATAAAAAAAAAAGAAAAAAAAGTATGAAGAATAGAAAAAAATTACAAATATGGTAGGTATTAATCCAACTATATTAATAATCACTTTAAGTGTGACTGCTCTAAGTATACCAATTTAATAGCAGAGACTGGTAGAAATGTATGTTGTCCACAGGAAACCCACTTTAAGTATAAGACACAGATAAAATTAAAAAAAAAATGGAAATGCCATTTTAACATAAATCAAAAGAAAGTTGGAATATCAAAATTAATTTTAGAAAAAAGCAGATTTCAAATAAGAAAGATTATCAGGGATAAGGAAGGGCATTATATAATGATAAATAAGTTTGAAGAGTGTACAACAACCCTTAACGTGTATGTATCCCACAGAGCATCAAAATATATGAAGCAAAAACTGAGTGAACTGCAATGAGAAAATAGTTAAATCCACTATTTTAGCTTGAGCCTTCAATATCCCTTTATCAGTAATTGACAGGTCCAGCAGGCAGAAAATTAGTAAGGATATAATTGAGATGAACAGCACCATCAATCAACAGGATCTAATTGACATTTATAAAGATTTCATTCACAACAGCAGAATGCACTTACTTCTCAAGGTCACATGGAACATTCACCAAAATAAACCACATTCTGATCCATAAAACAAATTTAAAATACTTAAATAAATTTAAAAATTTAGAAATCATATAAAGTATGCTCTTAGAATATAATGGAATTAAACTAGAAACCAGTAACAGAAAGATAACTGGAAAATCTCATTTTGAGATTTAACACACATTTTTAAATAACACATGAATCAAAAGAAGAAATCTCAAATAAAATTAAAAGGATTTTGAACTGGGTGAAAATAAAGTTATAACTTATAAAAATCTGTGGAATGCAGCAAAAGCCGTGCTTAGAGGGAAATTTGTAGCATTGAATATATATATATGTTAAATAAGAAGAAAGACCTAAAGTAAATAATCTAAGCTTCTATCTTAGGAAACTAGAGGAAGAAAAGCATTATAAAATTAAAGAGGTATATTAAAATAAATAATAAATATTAGAGCTAGTAACAATGAAGTTGAAAACAGGAAAACAGTAGGGAAAATAAAGGAAGCCAAAAGCTGGTTATTTGAAACAATCAATAAAATTGATAAATATTCAGCCAGGCTTTTGGTTACAAAAGAAGCAAATAGAAGACACAGTTTACTAGTATCAGAAATAAAAGAGGGGCCATCACTACTGATTCCATGGATGTTAAAAAAATAATAAAGGAATATTATAAACTGCTTTATGGTCTATAAATTTGGTTACATAGGTGACATGAACCAGTTCTGTGAAAGAGACAATCTATAAAACCTCACACACAGAAAAATAAATAATCTGAATAGGTACATATGTATTGAAGATATCAAACAAATAATTTCCAGAACAGAAAGCACTAGTCCCAGATGAGTTCACTAGTGAATTCTGTCAAATATTTAAGAAAGAAATATCAATTCTTTACAGTCTTTTCAAGAAAATATTCTAGGATGTCATTTTTAATCTTATGCTAATTGCAGAAATTTACACAAAAGGAAAACTACAGGCTAATATCTCTCATAAATATTAAAATCCTCATCAATATATTAGTAAATCTAAACAACAATATAATGAAAGAGTTATATACCATGATCAAATAGTCTTTTTTCCAAGTAGAAAAATCTGGTTAACATTTGGAAACTAATTAATGTAATCAATCACATCAACATGCTTAAGAAGAAAACTCATATGAGCATAACAATAGATGCAGAAAAAGCATTTGACAAAATCCAACATCATTTCGTAATAAAAACTGTCAGTGAACTAGGAATAGAAGGACACTTCTTCAACTGGATAAAGAGCATCTACAAAAAGCCTAAAGTTATCATCATACTTAATGGTGAGAAACTAGATACTTCCCCAAAGATTAAAAACAAGCCAAGAATGTCTCTTCTTTTCAACATCATACTGGAAGTCCTAGCTAATTAAATAAAAAGGAATAGAAAATAAAATTACACAATTTGAGGAGGAGGAAGAAATAAAATTGTCTGTTTGCAGATTACACGATTGTCTATGTAGAAAATCCCAAAGAATCAACAACAAAAAACTCTCCCAGAACTAGTAAATGAATATAACAAGGTTGCATCATATAAAGCTAGTTTACAAAAGTCAACTGCTTTTCTATATATCAGAAATGAATTATTGGGATTTAAAATTAGAAATAATGCCATTTAATTAACACCAAAAAATGGAAATATTTAAATAAAAATCCAACAAAATATACATTAGATCTATATGAGGAAAATTACAAATCTGTTTTTTAAAAAAATATTTTATTTATTTATTTGACAGAGAGAGAGACACAGCGAGAGAGGGAGCACAAGCAGGGGGAGTGGGAGAGGGAGAAGCAGGCTCCCACTGAGCAGGAAGCCCCATGAGGGGCTCAATCCCAGGACCCTGGGATCATGACCTGAGCTGAAGGCAGATGCTTAACAACTGAGCCACCCAGGCACCCCTCAAAACTCTTAGGAAAGAAATTAAAGAATTAAATAAATGGAGAGAATCTCATGCTCATGGATAGAAAACTCAACCTTATTAAGAGGTCATTTCTCTCAACTTCATCCACAGATACGAGCAATTCCAATGAAAATCCTAGAAATTTATATTTTGTATATTGGCAAACTGATTCTGAAATATATATGCAACAGAAAAGGACCTGGAATAGGCAACACTATAGTAAAGAAGATCAAAGCTGGAGAACTGGCACTACCCAGGTTCCAGATTTCCTACAGAGCTACAATAATCAAGCCACTGTTGTACTGGTGAAAGAAGAGACAAACAGGTACTAGAATAGAAGAGTTAGCTCCCAAATAGACACACTCAAATGTAGTCAACTGATCTTGGCAAAGGAGTTACAGCAATTCAATAGAGATAAAATAGTCTCTTTAACAAATAGAGCTAGAACAATTGGGCATTTATATGCAAATAAATAAATAAATATCTAGGAGCCAACCTTACCGTTTTCACCAAAATTAATTCAAAATGGATTATAGACCTAACTGTAAAGTGCAAAATTATAAAACTTTTAGAAAAAATACCAGAGAAAATTTAGTTGATGCTGCTTTTGGTAATGAATTTTTAGATACAACACGAAAAGAATGACCTAGAAAAATGTTGATAAGTTGGTCTTCACTGAAATTAAAAACTGCTGTATGAAAGACAATGTCAAGAGAATGAGAATGTAACCCACAGGCTGGGGGAAAATATTTGTAAAAGACACATCTGATGAAAGACTATGCAAGGGGTGCCTGGATGGGTCAGTTGTTAAGTGGCTGCCTTCAGCTCGGGTCATGATCTCAGGGTCCTGGGATTGAGCCCCATGTTAGTCTCCCTGCTCAGAGGCGAGTCTGCTTCTCCCTCTGTCCTTCCCTCTGCTCATTTTCTCTCTCTCCCTCAAATAAATAAATAAATAAATAATAATATAAATAATAAATATATAAATAATCATATAATAATATAAATATAAATATAATATAAATATAAATATATAAATAATAATATAAATATAATATGAATATAAATAAATAATACAAAAATAAAACCTTAAAGAAAGACTGTTATACAATATGTAAAGAGCTTTTGAAACTCAACTATAAGAAAACAAACAACCCAATTAAAAAATAGGCAAAAGCCTGAGCAGACACCCTACCAAAGTAGATATATGGCAATAAGCTTATGAAAAGTTGTTCAACATCAGATGTCATGAAAGAATTACAAATTTAAGTAATAATGAGAAACTACTACCTAAAAATTAAAAAAAAAGAAAAAACACCTTGATAATATCATATGATGACAAAGATATGGAGCAACAGGAATTCTTGTTCATTTTTAGTAGGGATACAAAATAGTATAGCCACTTTAGAAGGCAGTTTGGCAGATTCTTACAAAGCTAACTGTAGTCTAACCAAATGATAAAGCAATGTGTTCCTAGGTTATTTACTTAAATGAGTTAAACTTACATTCACACAGAAAACTACACATGAGTATTTGTAGCAACTTTTTTCATTATTGTTGTAAACTGAAAGCAACCCTACAAAAGATGAATGGGTAAACTGATAGTAGGGTACCAATACAGCGGACTATCATTCAGCAATAAAAGGAAATGAGCTATCAAGCCACTAAAAGACTAGGAGAATTTCTAAATGCATACTGCTTTGTGAAAGAAACTAGAATGAAAAGGCTACATACTGTACGACTCCAACCATATGGCATTCTGGAAAAGGCAAAATTTTAGAGAGAATAAAAAGATTAGTGCTTGCCAGAGTTTCAAAGGGGGAAGGGCAGGGTTGCATAGATGGAACACAGGGAATTTACAGGACAATGAAACTATTCTTTATGATACTATAATGATAAATACATGACATTATACATTTGTCAAAGTCCATGGAACTATACAGCACAGAGTCAACCCTAATGGAAACAATGGACTTCAGTTAATTATGAGGTACTAATAGCGGTTTATCCATTGTAATAAATGTTCCACACTAACGCAAGAAATATTAATAATAAAGGAAATTTTGAGGAGGGGAGAGATGGGAGTCTATGGGAACCCTATATACTACCTGCTTAATTTACAATAAACCTAAAACTTCTCTAAAAATAAATAATAATAATAATAGAATCAAGATGTTGTCAGGTTATATTCCTTTCTAGAGGCTCCAGAAGAAAATCTTCAACTTTTTTCCCAGCTTCAAAGCCAGCAACATACCATCTGTCTGAATCTACTCTTACCATCACATCTCTTTCCCTGACAATAGCTGGAAAAGGATCTCCACATTTAAAGACTAATGAGATTAAATTGGGCCTACCTAGATAATCTAAGAGAATGGCCCCATCTCAAGACCCTTAGCCACATTTGCAAAACCCTTTTGCTATATAAGGTAACACAAATTTACATGTTTTCAGGGTTAGGACTTGGGCATCTTTGAGGAGCCATTATTCTGCCTACTAAACTATGCAAATAGTAAAAGGAATGAAAAGAAGAAAGTAAATTCCAGAAATATTTAGAAGTAAAAATACAGAGGACTTAGTGTTTGAATGTGCGTATGAAGCCCTGGGGGCCTCAAGGATGAAGAAGATGTATAAATGTACAATCATACCCAGGTTATTGGCTTGAGGACATGGCAGTGAGTAATAATTCACTGAGATTTTCTACATAGTTCCATGGCCCTTTAAGGACAATGTTACTAAGAAGCAATCAGGACTGGCTTTTAGGAGAATTTACTAATTTCATGATTCCTGGCTACTTTGTGGATTACAGCATGGGTATTTCTGACCTCACACAAAAATGGGGAAAAAAAAATTTTAAAATGTGAATGACAAAGTTTTAAGTTTCTCCCTACTGCCATGTTTCTCAAAGTCATGATGAACCTATAACTTTGCCCCTAATTAGGAATGTTTAATGATTTTTCCTAGAGACTCCAAACTTCTTGATATGATCCTTGTTTACTTCTCCAATTTCACCTCTCACTTGTACCTGGTTTTAGACATGCCGAACTTCCTTCATTTCTTTCATTGAGCCATGTCTCCCTATTACCTCAAAGCTTTGAACATATTGCTCCTTCTGCCCAGACAACTCTTCTCACCTTTGGCTAGCTATTCTTTTGGATCGCCTTTCAGAAGTCACTTCTTCCAGAGGCCTTTCCTAACTTTCTGAATCTGAGGTAGGTAGCCTGCATGTTCTGTGACAGCCATCTGTATATTTTCTATTGTAGTGATTGTTATCCTAACGAGTAACAGCCTATGTAATTGTTTCCATTCATGGACTAAAAACTGTGAGGGCAGAGATAACACCTGGCCTGCTCCACATCTTGTCTCAGATGACCAGTGTGGTATCCAGCACAGAGTGGATGCTGTGAAAACATTCCATCAGAACAACTTGGACATCAGTATTTTTTGAAAGCTCCCCATGTAATGCCAGTGTACAGCTGGGGTGAAGAAACAGTGGTATTTTCTTCTCTCATATTACTGACTTCAACCTCCCTTCCTCACTCCCATACCAACCAGTGCTTATGCCAGAGAATAAATGTTTCCTTGATAGAAAATAGACTCAAAGGATGTTAAGACCAACTGGGAGAAAAAAATAAAGGTTAAAAAAAAATAGAGTCAGAGGGAAATCTATTAAATTCAGTTTTAGAATGAGTTTTATATTACTGTATCTTTAGTAAGTTCAACATATATCCCGGAGTTCAGAGAAGAGCCTGGTCAGGGCTGCTGTCACATATTTAGATTAAGACTACAGAATCTTTATTCTGTGAGTACTATTAAAAAAATTTTTGCCTGAATAGTTTCATTGGGGCAGTGGAGAAACAAAATTAGAGGGAAGAGGAATCAGGCAGTGTAAATCAACATTTTAAGAACTTTGAGTAAAGGTAAAAGCTATGAATAGATGTTTTAAAGTGTATCAGATTAAAAAAAATATTTGATTATAGTTGATACTAATGACATACAATAGTTTCAGGTGTACAACATAGTGATTCAACTTCTTCATACATTATGCTATGCTCACCACAAGTGTAGCTACCATCTGTCAACATAAAATACTACTACAATATCATTGACTATATTCCTAATGCCATATTTTTTATTCTCCTGACTTATTCATTTCATAACAGGGAGCCTGTATCTCTACTTCCCTTCACCCATTTTGCCTATCTCCCTGCCTCCTCCCATCGGGCAACTATCAGTTTATTCTCTCTTTATAGGGCTGATTCTGCTTTTTGTTTGTGTGTTCGTATTAGATTCCACATATGAGTGAAATCATGTGGTATAGCACATAAAAGGAAACCTAACCTATTTCTTTCAAAATAATTATCTATCATCTCTTTGTCTAATGGGAGAGAAGCTTGAAGAGATTGAAGAATATTATTATAGAACCAAAGAGGCTGAAGGTAGAGGGGTTGGGAGGAATGCATGAAGGCATAGAAATGGAGGTCAGAGCACAGCTGGATGAAGAGGACACTCCTCACCCCTATTTTGTGAGATTGGGAGTGAACAGGGACATGAGCAGAAAGAGGAATTTGACAAGAGTGATCATGATGGTCATAATTTTTCTTTGAAATAAGAATCAAGGTATTCTATGGAATTAAAATATTTTGTAGGTTTAGTGCTATCACTGTTTACTGGATAGGTAATTGAATACAAAATACAATCCCTAACTTTTAGAAACATGCATACAGTTCAAATAAAAATAAAGGAAGAGAAATGAACCTGCGTTCAAGGAAATAACAAAAATTTTTTGCAGAAATTTATTTCATTTTTTTTTGACAACTGACAGTAGGCTAAAGATCAGTATGTCTACATTGCTTTTCATTTCAAGGAGCACATCAGCATCCTCTCAATCATCCTCCCACCCCAAAGTTATTCTCCATTTTAAAGTAAAATTTCAAAAATTTCATGATTTGATGTCAAAACACCTAACTGATAATACTTAACCTGAATTTAGTCAGGACTCTTAAAATATCTGGGAAATAGTGACTAAAATTGGTCCAAGAATCTACAAATAATCATTTTCAGTAAAAATTACCTCAAGAAGCAGTGATATATGTTAGTTTTTTTAAGTGAGATATGTTAGTTTTTTAAATGATGAAATTATACACATTTCTTAAATATCTGTGCCAAATGGACTAAAAAAAGAAGGTATAGAATAAATAAGAGAATTTTAGAACAATAAAATAGGTAATAGGTAATAAATAGGTAATTATTTACAGTACTAGAATCAGCAGAAGCACAGAGACAGTGATAACATGTTGGATCATCACAACAATTTATAATTTGGATTTGGACTATGTTTTCATACTGACAGTTGAGTAAAGGACTCCTTGATGTCTGTGTAATTCCTTTACCAAAAATAGTTATGAAACAATGGAAAAGCTTGATTTAGAAGGAGATGATTTCTATCTATCATCTCTATATGTATGGGACTATTTATTTATCTATCTATCCATCTATCTATCATCCATCATCCATTCTTTCATTTGATAGCTATCTGCAATGCTGAGAATTTTCTGTTCTCCCTTAGTCATGTGCAAGACCTACCTCTTTAAACCTTCCTAGATCTGGGCATGTGGTGAAGTGTTTGGTTTTCAAAAGTATTCTCTGTAAACAAAGTCAAGTAAATCTAAATAAATGAAAGGAGTTCTTAAGTCAACAGATCTGGAATTAGTAGGTGCTAATTGTCAATAGTGATTGGCTAACACATGAATAAAACATAAAAGATCTGCATGGATGCTATCAACAAGCTCAGAATAAACAAAAGTTTACCAGACTGCAAACTGAAATTTGTGAGATTTCACCAATTTCTTATTACTTCATTTGATCTTAAATAAGTAAAAGAACATACCAGAAGTCTTATATTTTGACTGCCTTTTTCTATTTTCCTTTGTTGTTAATGATTGTTATTTTATCAATAAAAATTCCCTTATTACTTAAATTATAATTTCATAAATAATAATTTCATAAATTATTATAAATAATAATCTCTGTTTTGGGTATTAACGAATCAGCCTTTATTTTTTTCCTAACGTGATCTATATTTCCATTTTCTATTTTTAAGAGATAAACATGTAACTAAATGAGAAGTTAAAGTTAGTTGAGGTTATAGAAAACACTTGTGTTAGAGGGTTAAAGAATAGTCAAGGAGGACACTTTCCAAAGTATTTTGTCCATACATTCTTTGACTGTGATTATTGACTGGTCTATTTCCATTATTGTTAATAAATAATGGAGGGAATGTGCTATATTTCAAAAATTAATATTTCCAATGTTTGAAGTTGTTCCATATTTTATTGTTGTATTGGCTTTGGAAAAATATAGTCCAACTTTCTCTAAATTTGCCATTTGGCAAATATTTATTATAATAATATGCATCTAGTTAATTCTCTTTGCATTTTATTACATTGAAGATTTCTTAGTGACATAAGTACTGCAATATAGAATGTTATTTAGGAAATCACTGGTTCAGAAAGAAGAGAAAAGTTTGTGAAACTAGTTTTATTCAAATTAGATTTTCTTTCAAAAAACTTTAAAAGAAAAAGATAGATTCAAGTATAAAACTTGAAAAAATAGCACTTTGCCTTTTCTTAAACCTCTTTCTTGAGTCTTTATGATTGGTAACTACTTCTTTTAGCTTTAGCCTTTAGGCATGTAAACATTTTTTGGATAGCAACTTATGCCAGTTAGAGACACAAAGATAGTGAAGTAGGAAGATAAACAAATTGTTTTATTTAAACAATGGATTCCTGAGCAGTAGTTAAAATACTAATTCTACAAGAAATAAGAAGCAATTTTTTAAAAAAAGTTAAATTACAAAAGAATAGGAACAGTATGCTACCATTTACAGAAAATTTTAAATACAAAGGCATAATAGCACATGGCTTAGGAATTATACATAAAGAGAAGTGTGGAAACGTACGTCAAAGTAGAACGAGTAGAAGGAGACCAGAAAGATAACAGGTTGTCCAATCACAAAATAGATAAGAAGCCCCAGGGAGGCATTCAGACAATATCTGGAAGGCAATGGAGGGTTACTGGAGTGTCTTGGGTGTTTGAGGCAAGATGCAGAAGCATGCTTAGCATAATTAGGAGTGTACTTTAGAAAGATGCTCTCAGAGGGTGTGTGGGTGGCTAAGCAGGTTATAGCATGGGACTCTTGACTCTTGATTTCGGCTCAGGTCATGAATTCAGAGTGCTCAGTGGAGAGTCTGCTGGAGATACTCTCTCCTCCCTCTCTCTCTGCTCCCCTCAACGCCACATGTTTGCACATGCACACACCCTCTTTCTACTCTTCTAAAAATAAAAAGATCTTCAAAAAGAAAGATAGAAAGGAAGAAAGAAGAAAGAAAGAAAGAAAGAAAGAAAGAAAGAAAGAAAGAAAGAAAGAAAGA
>NW_019154091.1:42816258-42858758 GCF_002288905.1 Enhydra lutris kenyoni
TTGATTGATTCACTCAGGCTTCTGTGTGAAGAAATTGGATGTGGATAAGATTGGAAAAACAGATCAGTTAGGAGAATGTGGTATTAATCCAGGTGAGAGATGACTGTGGCCTGAACTGGGGTAATTCAGTAGGAAGGAAGAAAGTAGGCAAATTTGAAAGGCATTAGAGATTAGAGTAGGCAAAGGATTGAACTGATTGAGTCGATGAGGGGAAGAAATAGGAATGTTCCAGCCCATCTGTGATGGGACCAATCCTCTAAATCCAACAGTTTACAAAAAGTATAGAGAATGACATCATATGTTACATTATACCAGGGAGATGCAAGTGGCAAAATCCAGATTGTGAGACAATCCACACAAACGAAACTTCCAAGCTTTTCCAGGAATAATCTGCAAGGGGAAGCCTTTGGGTCAGTGGTCCTCAATGGCATGGGGTTTTGCACCTCTACTGGATATCTGACAGTCTGGAGATATTTGAACAACCTGAGGAGTGCTCAGGTTGGCATCTGAAGGCCTAGGATGATGTTAAACATCCAACTTTACACAAGACAGTCCCCTACAACAGTTGTCAGCCCCCAGTGTCAACTGTGCTGATGTTAGAAAACCCTGCTGGAGATTATAAGATACTTAAAAGGCATATCAACATACCTTCAATTTATGGGCCTTCATATTAAAACATACTTAAAGAACGGACACTTATTATGTATTTATGAACACTGGTTATTGGATAATACTAACAACTCACTATTTACTTTTAGATGTGGCAGTGGTATTACATTTTTTAAATAGTCTTTATCTTTTAGAAGTGTATATTGAAATGCTGATGAATGAAATTATATGATATGGGGATATATTATATGAGGGGGATAATAAATAGATGGGGACAAATGATATTTATTAGGACTGGATGAGTACATGTGGGGGATTTTCTACTATTATCCCAACTATTTTTGTGTATGTTTAAAAATATGCATGATTAAGGAAATGATTCCAGTTTTCTGTTTTGCATGATACCACTCACTAAGTGAAACAAATAAACATAAATTATAAAATTTTTTTTCTTTTCTCATTCTCCTCCTTTTCCTTCTTGTTCTTTCATTTTTCACAATTGATTCAATGGTAGAGATACTGCTGTGTAACACGCTTTGTTAACACATATTGAGCATTTCTTCATATCGTTAAATACCTTAAACATGTTATTAAAAATGCTTCATAACAACTTCACATTGTAGAGATATTTATTAATTTTTTGCTTTAAAATAACAAAATAATTATGTGTATGTGCATGACTCTGGTAGGGGGCTCTGATTATTTCCTTAAGATAAATTCTTTAATGTGGAACTACTGAATTAAGAATACTAATGTACATAAGCTTTTTAGTATAATCTACGGCCAAATTTCTGTCCTTAAAAATCTTACCAGTTTATGTTCTCAGAGTGAACATTTTGTTGCACCCTCATCTTTAGAAGTTATCATTTTATAAACTACATTCCAAAGAACCAAGTATAATGAGATTTTACTTTAATTTGTGTTCTTAGGTTTCTTAGGTTATTTTTCTAATGTATTTAAAAAATCACTTATTTTTTTCTCTTAGGGAATATCCTTGTTTCTGTCAAATCTTCTATTATATATTTATCTTTTTCATATTAATTGATATAATATATTGTTATGTTTAAATATTTGCTATTTGGCATAATAGGAAAAATAATTTACTTAATTTACCTTTTGGCTTTTAGTTCTGTATATAATAACTTTTGCATAAAATAATTACTGATTTTTAATGGATTTTTAAAAATTAATTAATTAATTAATTTGACAGACAGATCACAAGTAGGCAGAGAGGCAGGCAGAGAGAGAGAGAGAGAGAGAGAGAGAGAGGAAGAAGCAGGCTCCCTGCCGAGTAGAGAGCCCGACGAGGGGCTTGATCCCAGGACCCTGAGATCATGATCCGAGCCGAAGGCAGAGGCTTAACCCACTGAGCCACCCAGGCTTCCCAAATAATTACTGATTTTAACCAAGTAAAATCTCTAATTTTTTCCTAATATGTTCTATTATATTTTGTCATATAAAAAGTTATTACTATCCTGATGTTATCTATTTACATTTTGCTATGTTTTAAAATAGCTAATTCTATTTAGCTTTTAACTTACTTAAAAGTTTGTTAGACTTTTTTCTAAATAGTTAATTGTTGTCACTAATTATTAAATGATTCATTAACTTGCGATATCCGGTAGCATCTTAAAATACAATATAATATGTGCTAGGATCTGTTTCTGTGCATGCTAATTTACAATTTAGAACTGTGCATGCCAAACAATTTACAAATTGTTTATCTATCTTGACATATTTTTATGATGTTATTTATTAACCACCATTTATATTTATTGTTTATTAAAATGTGTTTTATACTTTATACTGTTTTATATTTTTAGGATGTCTTCATATCATTATGTCATTATAACTAAAATTTTTTCTAGAGTATTTTTCACCATAGTTTTTTGGATAACTACTAGAATCTATTATTGAAATTTCAGTGTTATTCTATTATGCCTTTGGAATTATTTCAGATATATAAAGAAATTTGGGGGAGAGTCAACATCTTAAACAATTTTATTTTCTCAAATAGGTAAAAGTTTATCTTTCAATTTTCCTTAATATTTCTAAGTACATTTTGCAGCAGTATTCCTGGATGGATGTATGGATACCGTACATTTCTTATAAAGTTTAGTACTGAGAATTGTGTTTTGTTTCTGTTGAGGGGGGGGATTTTTAAAGTTTTCTAACTGTCTGTAACATTGTATGTGAAACTACTGAATTTTATATTATATTTTCTTTCTGGGTATTGACACTCACTACTTTTGTTTCATTTAAAAGATTAATTTTCCTGAATTTTCTGATAAGAAAAATAATTCACATTTAATACCAGTTTGTAGCCATATTTCTGATAGGTAACTATTATTTTGATTGTGTCATATAATTTCAAAATTCAAACAGATTATATTCTTGCTTCTTTTCTACTTTGTAAAAAAATTTTAAAAGAGTTTATTTATTTATTTGAGAGAGAGCAAGAGAGAGAGAGCTAGAGTGCACCAGCAGGGAGAGGTGCAAAGTGAGAAGGAGAAGCAGACTCCCCATAGAGCAGGAAGCTTGATGCAGGGCTGATCCCAGGACCCGGAGATGATGTCCTGAGCAGAAAGCAGATGCCTAACCAACTGAGCCCCCCCAGGTGCCTCTTCTTGCTTCTTTTTTAAAGCACGATTCTTTTGTATAGAGATTTAAAGCAAGTTAAAATTAAACAAGTTAATAATGTAAAATCATGTCACATAGCACACCTTCACTACACACAAAAAACAGAAACTCAAAACTTGAACCACCATATTCATAATCATCTAAAATCAGTATGCATTACCTAATTCATTTCTATCATAGTGTGATGGTCGTGTAATATCCACGATGAGTAACAATGAAACTCAAGACTGGAAGCCAGAAACATTTCTGGCAATAGTAAAAATTTCTGACTTAGGGTTGTAAAATAAAATAGCTTGGTAGGAGCAGGGATGTCTTTGGGGAAGTAAACTTTGCATCGTTTGGGTGGAGAAAAGCAGTACAGATAAAGACAGCAAGAAGCCACTTGGAAACTGGGGATGCTTAGATAATCGGTATCAGAATAACTGAAATCCACAAAAATTCCCAGTTCTCACTTTGCTTTGCTCGAAGGAATACACATTCTGTGTTGCCTGCGGAATATTTATATAGATTAGTTATTTTTCTCAGCTTGAATTTATAAATGTGTGTCACACAAATGGTAAGGTTTTCTGAAAGTATTTATCTTCTAAAAACTTCAAACCTTGTAAAAAGAAGTGAAAATGCTTTTCACACAATGCTTTCTGGACAAATAAGAAAACTCTTCACTTTCAAAACCAGTTAAGTATTATGACCCGGTGTATACCAAAGAAAGGCTAAACAGATGTCAAATGACTTATGAACATGTGTCTTTACTTTCGTAAATAACTAGTGTTCAAATACCTTTAATGTTTTTGCAAGATTTAGTTCATATGCTTAAATGATGTCACAGCGGTAACACTATCTAGAAAATTTTTATAATAAATTTCCAGTTGAATTATTGCAATGGACATGTTTAAGAGAATCAAATCTTCATAGTATCTTGTTCAGCTACAGCCCTAATCAAGTCCTCAAATCATGCCTTTCTATAATGTAAGATAAATGATTAAGGGTCCATTTTGTTGTTAATTCCCATTAGCACTGATGAGCCCCAAGCATTCGTATCAAAGGCAGAATAGACTCTTGAAGAAATAAGAAATCTTAAATATCTTAAAGAGGTGAGATATTCAAAATGTCTAAATTTGATAGCACTTCTTCAAGATCATCATTGTCTTAAGCAGAGTACTGAAAGGTGTTGGCAATTCAATCAGGAGAAGGCACCCTTTTCTCTAAACCAGTGCGTAACAATGGCTCCTGAATGATGTAGAGGGAAGCTCTTCTGAAAATACTCTCATTTGTTTGTACCCAAAGCTCTTCTGTAAATGCCGCCAACTACCTGTAGCCACCGAAGACTTTCTAGCACTAGAAAAATAAATGAACATCAGTGCCAAATTGCTCCCTACAAACTTGTTTCTGGGTCTGTCTCAGCTCTGCATATAATCTTCTTTATTAAGAAGCTGGCTCTTTCTGCCTCCCGTTTTTCTGTTTTAGAAACAATTTATAGAGTCTCTTTACAATCATGGGGTGAAAAATGTCTTCTTTGTAGGACTCTGATATACTAGGAATCCTTCACTACCTAGAGCTGCCAGCAAGCTCATAATTCTATTAAGCAAATTCTAAAAACACGTAATTCCAATGATGTCTATTTATATCTTCTTAATTCTCTTTTCTTATGAAACATTATGGATGCATATCTGTGGAGCTGAGAGGCTGAGTGGTCTCAAGAATTTCCCTTCACATTATTTATTTTACCAAAGATTGCTTTTAAAGTCTTATTACCTGCCAAGGCTAATGCTACCTTTCACTTTCAAACTTCCCTTGCTCTAATGTACAGAGAGATATTTTTGCCAAGTTGGGTTAAGAATGGCAACAATAGCAAATAAAAACCTAAATTAAGGAAGAGAGTGTAAATAAATTTTTAATCATACAAAATTTAATACTTATGTTAAGGAATGAAATATTAAAAGTCATCTTATATAGACTGAATTTATATCAGAGCTGAATTTAAAGTTGTGAAGCTTTGAGTGATATGATAATCATGTTTTTCCCCCTTCAGTTGTACTAAGAGATTGAAATTTATATACTCAATAACTAGAAAAGTATCATAAAGGATCAGACTGGAGGAATCTGTCTCTCTCCATTTTTTGCTGTCACTCCCACCGTGATTTTAATATTCTTCCTATGTCTTTGCTGATTTCTTGTGCCAAACATTGTTTTCAAACACAGACAGTTTTGAAATGAGTACTATAAACTGCATGTTTCCTAGCATATACATGCATTTTACAGGTACTACAATGAAATCTTTAACAATATGAAATGAAAAATAGAGAATGGCTAAGTCTCCTGCCAGTTTCAAACTTTACTAAACAGACTTGTTTTAAGTCTTAAATGTAAACTATTTTTATCACTTGACTCAAGCTTTATTATCTTTTTGAAACATGAAGGAAAAGAGTATCTTTCACAAACCAAACTACATCACATTTGCTTTATCCATGGTTTTCAAATGTTTTGGGCAAAATTCCAGAGACCCTGATGGATTTTATGCATTTAATTCACGTTAAACTGGAGTTGTGATTTATACAGCTACGGGATGCTGGAGTTTTTTCCCTCTGAGTACTGGCCAAAACATATTGTTAATTTATTGGATTCTTTGTGGAAAGTGATGTATGCATTATTTGAAAACAGTAAAGTAGCTTCAATGAGTCATATAAATATATTCAATATCTTATGAAAAAAGCATAAAACTTAAATAAGGATAACTGGTCTTTTCTTGGATTAGATTGGAGATGTGATAAATGTTTCTTTTCATTAAATGATTACTGTATAATTGAAAGAGAAATGAGGCAGGAGTTGCTCTAGCTCTGTAAGCCTTTTGTGCTGCTATACATAAACGTCTATAGGCATCTCTTTCTCTTGCTTTCACAAAAGTGAAATACAGTCATGCACGGTATAATGGAATTTATCTTGAATTAGGATTAGAAAAATAAAGTTTAGGAAAAGCACCCCATCCCTTGTTTATGACGTGTTATCTATAATTATGAAATGACAATGCATTAATTGTATTATAAGACACAGAAGTTTATTTTGCGAAACACAAATATTTTCTTTTTCTGATGGCATATGTGAGATGGAAGGCATACGTGAGAATTGTAAAACATTTTTTTAAGTAATACCATGTCTTCTTGAGATTGTGGCTCCTACAGCCTCTTCCCTTGCTTCCATTCTCTTGAGTTTCTATCACAAAGGGAGCACACGCTTTTCAAGTTAAGTCAACTCTGGACATCTGATTTATGGAACGCCAATCAGATATTTTGACTCTGGACCATGTCTTCCCTTAACGTCCCTTCACTGAATGTTACTCACACATGGTATTCACCACTGTAATTCACTCATGCTTCAATGTGTTTCTGTTAGGAGACAGAGCTGAATCCCAAACACTGGACTGAACTAGGTGACTTTGGCTCTCTTGCTGATCAATTGTTCATTGAATAAACAAATCTGTCTATAAAAACTTCAGTCCTAAACAATTATCATTAGGTCCTAAATAATAATAACAGATCATTTCAGACCTTGGGAAAAATTGTTCTATACTCATTAATATTTTGTGCGAATATTACATGCTTTATACAAGCCATTCTTAACATATGTTATGGAGAGAGTGGTTTCTTCTACTTGTGCAGCTAATAAAACTACCAGAGCACTCGTAAAATGGCACAGTTTTGGGGATATGACCCAGTTAAAAATATTGTCGGTGCCACTGACAATATTTTAGAATATTTTAGAAAGAAATTAAGAATAGAACTTTCCATGAACGAATAACTAACAAGTAAACCATAATGCCCAGATTTGAAAAGGCAAAGATATTTTCGGTGTTTTAAAAAAAGAAACCGTATCTTTCAGAATTTTGTTGTATTTTGAACCATTAATGGTCTTCTTATGTTAAGTAGCCAGCACTTATTAAAACCAAATGTCTCAGATTCTTTATAATAAATTAACATGAAAAGAATTATGAAAGGAGTGGGCCATGATATGTCATTCTAGAGCAATCACAATGCTTGTGCAGGTGTGATCTGCCCTACCCTGAGGGGGTGCCATTGGCTTTTGTGTATGGTAACTCCCTCCCACTTCAGACTTTTGGAGGGTTCCAACATATTTGCCTTTTTTGTGGTAACCCTGCCATTCATTTATGACTTAAGTGAATTTTGTTTTTGATGGGGATGATATTTCAACCCCCTTTTAGCATTAAGGGAACATACCTCAATTTATTCAAAATATGCTTTAAAACTTACATGGTGAAAATAAAAATTCTGTTTGAAAATCCAAATCATGTCATTATTTGGCGATGAGACTGTGGTAATGAAAAATGAAGTAAGATGAAGTAGGGTTTAAAAATGTTTAACTCTGCCATCTTGATTTTTAATAAAATTTATGTGGATTGGTGATATTTAATATTTATACACAAAGTCTGAATTTTGTTACTATTTCCACATTGGCTACCTTTCTTTTACATTGAAAAATACAGCTTAAAATTGGAGTGACACTGTGTTAACATTAAGAAAAAAAATCTATGCTACCCAGATTCTTCATCAGAAAACTGAGAACATGACAGTACAGTTAGAGGGCAACAGAATGAAATCTTAGAAAAAATATGGCTGAAGGAAACCTCTAGAGGTTATCTTTCTTCTTCATCCTGCTGGCTTTAGGCAAATTTTACCTAAACTATTGTAGGCAGATGGGTATCTGGACTGTTTTAAAAGATCTTGGGGGAAGTAATTCCATAATCTCTTAATATCCCTTTTTATATCTAATCTATCTGTCCATTTAATTTAGTTTATCTTTGGCAGACATGGATAATGTTACCCTTTAAAATACAATTTGTCATAACCTTGATCATTGAGGTAATGTTTACATATGAAAGAAAAGATGGTGATCTCTTCTGACAGGAAATAATATTGTTATTATAATGTTAAATATGGACTTTAACATTAATTGTCCATGTAAAAGGAGAATAAATTGTGAATTTTGAGACTAACTGAAGCCAAAGATCAAATTCATTATTCTTGATGAGAAGATGTCACCCTCAGAAGGGTATCTAACCTTTTATCATAAAGAAAAAAATTCTACTTCTAAACGTGGATAGACTCTTTGCACAACAGCTGTTATAAACACAGTGACTACTGCTAAAATTTGTGCAGAAGTCTGGTTTTCAGTGCCTTCATATTTAGTGGTTAGTGCCTGTCTGTGCTGCATTAGTAATACATTTATAACTAACTATACATTGTCACTCTTCAAATTATTATCATTGTTAATAAATGAGCTAAACACAAATTCATTTTCAAAAAATTTTAAATCAAAAGAACCTTATATTTTTGCCTTCTCAGAATTTTCTTATAATTTTAACAAAGACATATTATTTCATAATTTCAGAGGTATGACTATTTTAGAACTCATGTGCAAATTTGTATAGTCCTTTTCTAAGGAGTTAAATGAACACCATTTTTTTGTTTTTCGTTTTTTGTTTTTTTGGTTATACTAAAACCCTTCATTTGAAACTGCCTATCTCATTTCTTTAGAGTTGGGCCAGTCAGCCAATTAAAAGGAGTAAAATTGGATGGATGGATGGGAAAAAAAACCAATCACCAAAAATAAAATCTTTATTTTTATTGTATAATATTATGCATATGTAACTTCAGATATTTTATTTTACTTTCAGCTAAAATTGAAACAAATACAGGAGCTATTAAATAAGTTCAGTGATTAAAATTTCCTTTTTTAAATTCATTACTCCTTTGGTTTGGATCCAAAAAATGTTTCACTTTCTTCTGTTCTAGTCAACATTGGGTTTTGTGTATTCTGTTGTAATGCCTTTTTTAATTTTAAATGATGCTTAGTTTTCTTCAGTTCATTATGGAAAACAGATGTTCTCAAATACAGCTACTTCCAAACATGTATCGAATCTCTGCACGAGAGTTTCTGTAATTTGTAGAGTTCTGGTTTTCAGTGTCATATTTGGATTTGTAAAACTATGTTGCATGCCACTTCAGTAGTAAACCATTTGTAGTTCTTCATCCATTATATGTCCTTTATATTTTTTTTAGAATTTGGTCTTTAAATACAGAATTCAAGGATTTCAGATTTCAGGCCATCCCTTGTGTGTTTGTAGAACAATCTTAGCATATGAAAATGAGACAAAGGTTTGGTGCCATTTTAATTTTCCAAAGATAAAGTTTCTCTAAGAATGAGCTGTTCAACTCACAAATTTGTATAATGAGGGCAAAAACTACAGCAAAGAAATTTAAAGAATGTTGCTATTTAAAATCCAACCCCCAAAAAAGAGCCAAGTTTTAGATTGGGTTTTAACTGGTGACAGGTGGTGATTGAATATCAAGAATAGGCAATTGTTTTCAATCCTATATGAGTGCGTCATGTTTGTGTGTAGGTATGTGCATGTATATAGATCTTCGGCACTATGTCATATCAATGCTACTAACCTTATGTAGTATAGACAACAAACAAGTAGACCTCCATTTCATCAAGCAAAGAATCAACACCTTAATGGTTGAAGCCATGGGAGCATATCCAGGAAGAAGGTCTTCATTAATATATTCATGATGTATTTCAATGTTTACATTTTCAGCTCAAAAGGTCACCTCATAAATGACACAATGAACACGTGTACATTTTCTGTTTTTATATTCAAGTTTCATATCACTGTAAGAGCAATACCTTTTTTCATGTTCATACGTTGAATTACTACATTCACCTCTTGCGGATTTTCCTTGCATAATAAATGATTTTCTCAATTTGTGCCTATCATTGTACTACAGCATGAATAATATAGCCAAATAGGTATTATTATTTTTATGTACACTTCTATCAGCTACAATGGAATGCTCAAATATACTTAACCTTTTCCAATATTTTGTCCTATAAATTCTCAAGTCTATCTTATACACTCTAAACTGTATTTCCAGCTCCACTTGCATTTGCAAACACTTGTTTCTGTTTTGGACTCATAAATTCTGTTATTCTCTATAGACACTTCTTTATGAACTTATCAGCTGTAAGAGGCTTTGATGCCAGAGCAATTTTTTTTCAATTAATACACATTTGCATTTCATTGTAGCACCACATAATTTACTTGCATTTCAAAATAAGTCCTGTTTAAATATCAGTATTTTTCAATTAATTAAACTTTTACCATACATTTCCCCATATATTAGTCAGAATTCTTCTTTTTTTCATATCCATGAAGTAAGTGGCATTCTTTTTTTTTTTTTAAAGATTTTATTTATTTATTTGACAGACAGAGATCACAAGTAGGCAGAGAGGCAGGCAGAGAGAGAGGAAGGGAAGCAGGCTCCCTGCTGAGCAGAGAGCCCGATGCGGGACTCGATCCCAGGACCCTGGGATCATGACCTGAGCTGAAGGCAGCGGCTTAACCCACTGAGCCACCCAGGCGCCCCAGTAAGTGGCATTCTTTTACATAGACATGAAATATTGGGATATTAAACATAGGATACTCAACATTTCCACAAATAAATTTATATTCCTGTTTTTCATGAAACATGGGAACCTCTTGCCTTATCTTTTATTTCCTATAAAGAAATGGATGTAGAAAAAAATTTCCTTGATTCTAGTAGATAAAAAATAACAGGAGAAATGCTATCATAAAGAGTAGCTGCCACCTAGCCTCAGTGAAAGGGAGACAATAGGGGATGATGGATTGAAGGGGACTAAAGGATTGAAGAAAACATGTACCATGTAAGAAGGTGAGCCACAACCATTTTTAGCTCATTAATGCCACATTATAATTTGGGCATAGTTTTACAATTGACCTGATGTATGAAATGATATGTGAAGTACCCTTCTCCCATTAGGGTAGCTAAGAACAAAATACTCAGTGGCCAAATTTGGCTCAAGGACCACAAGATGGTGACTCTGCTTTAACACAAGTTTGTTGTTTTTTAATCTGTAATAGTATTACTCAGCCTTATCACTTTATTAAGTTTTTTTTCAAATAGCATCTCATTAAAAGGATATAATACTGTCCTTTGAGAAAGACTCTTCTTGCTTTGTTAATGATACACACACACAAAAATCTGTTATAGAATCACAAGGAATTTTTCAAAATATTTTGAATTTGGGATGGCTGCAAGTACGACTCCAGAGTCCAACGACATTGGGTAAACAACCTTTTGTATCTTAATGATCTCATCTGTAATATTAGGAAATAATGGCTCATACTAGTATGATTTCTGTGGGAATTAAACATAATAAATATGTTGAATATCAGCCTACTCTGAAGCATTTTTTTAAAAAAATAGACTATTTTTTTAAAGAGCAATCTTAGGTTCACAGCAAAACTTAGTGCAAAGTGCAGAGAGTTCTCATACACTCCTGCCCCCAAGCATGAACAGTTTCCTCACTATCAGTATCTCACACCAGAGTGGTATATTTGCTACAGTTAATGAACCTACATTGACACATCATTATCACCCAAAACCTATAGTTTACATTGGGGTTCACTTTTGGTGTTTTGACATTCTATGGGTTTGGACAAATATGTGCATCCACCATGACAGTATAATACAGAATAGTTTCACTGCCTAAAAATTCTTCCCTTATCAATCCCTTCCTCTCTTCAACCGCTGGCAACCACTGATCTTTTGACTCTAAAATTTTGGCTTTTCCAGAATGTCATATAATTCAGATCATTAGTTATTTAGTCTTTTCAGATTATCTTCTTTCACTTGATAATATGCATTGGGGGTCTTTCCTTGTCTTTTCATAAATTGATAGTTTATATCTTTTTAGCACCAAATAATATTCTGCTGTCTGGATGTACAATTTATCCATTCAACACATTCAAGATGTGTTGGTGGCTTCCAAATTTTGGCAGTTACGAATAAAACTGCTATAAATATCCATGTGTGGGTTTTTGGGTAGATGTAAGTTTGCGACTCATTTGGGTTGAAATAGAACCCAAGAGTGCTATTGCTGGATTGTATGGTATGAGTATGCTTAATTTTATAAGAAACTGCCAAATAATTTTCCAAAGTGGCTGTACCACTTTGCATTCCTACCAGTTATGAATGAGAAATCCTCATCCCATCCTTGCCAGTATTAGGTGATTTCAGTGTTTTGGATTTTCACCATTTAAAAAAAGCATAAAGCGGTATCTCATTGTTGTTTTAATTTGCATTTCCCTAATGACACATGCTATTGTGCATATTTTCACATGCCTATTTGCCATCTGTATATCTTCTTTGGTGAGGTGACTTTTCAGGCCTTTTGCCCACTTTTTTCATCAAGTTGTTCATTTTCTTGTTGAACTGTAAGAATTCTTTTTTTTTTTAAAAATTTTATTTATTTATTTGACAGAGAGAGAGACAGCAAGAGAGGGAATAGAAGCAGGCTCCCCACTGAGCAGGGAGCCTGATGCGGGGCTTGATCCCAGGACCCCGGGATCATGACCTGAACTGAAGGTCATGCTTAACAACTGAGCCACCCAGGTGCCCCGAGCTGTAAGAAGTCTTAGTATATTTTGGATAACAGTCCTTTATCAGTTACGTCTTTTGCAAATATTACCTTCAAGCTTATAGTCTCATTTTTTTGACAGTGTCTTTTGCAGGGAAGATTTTAATTTTAATGAAGCTCAGCTAATCAATTATTTCTTTTATGGATTGTGCCTTTGATATTATATCTCAAAAGTCATCACCAAACCCAACAAATTCTAGATCTATGATCCAATGAGTTAAATTTTGTGAAGAATGTAAGATTTGTGCTTAGATTAATTCTTTTGCTGCAGTTGTCCAGTTGTCCCAGCATCATTTGTTTGAAAAGACTATCATTTTTTCCCCATTGCATTGCCTTTGTTTCTTTGTCAAAAATCAGTTGATGAAATTTATGTGGTTCTATTTCTGGGCTCTCTACAATGTCCCATGTATTATTTGCCTATTCTTTCATCAATACCACACTGTTTGATTGTTGTAGTTTCATGGTAAGTCTTGAGGTAGGGTAGTGTTAGGCCCCTAACTTTGTTCTTATCCTTCAAAATTGTGCTGGTTGTTCTTGATTTTCTCTCTTTCCATGCAAACTTTAGAATTAGTGTGTTGATATCCATAAAATAACTTAATGGGATTTTGACTGGAATTGTGTTGAATCTATAGATCCAGTTAGGAAGAACTGAGATTTTTTTTTAAGTTATTTAAATATAATTAACATACAATGCTACATTAGTTGCAGGTGTAAAATAAAATTATTCAACAATTCTATACATTTCTCAGCGCTCATAAGGATAAGTGTGTGCTTAATATCCTTTATCTATTCCACCCATTCCCATTGCCCCCAACCACCTCTTCTCTGGAACTAATAAGGGAAATCTGTGTCTCATGACAGCCCACTGAGCCAGCAAAGGAGTCCCAGCCCCTGTCCCGGAGCTCTTCTGGGTTCTTCTCTTTGCTCTGCATCCTGCCCATACCAGTAGGGTTCCTCTCCCTGGCCCATTTCGTATGAGTGCCAAAAGCACCAAGTATGTGGAAGTAGAAGGGTATAAATTACCCCCTTTATTTGTACTCAGGGCTCAGACCTTTGGAGATCACTCTCCTCTGAGCCCACTGGTGTCAAATAAACCTCCCATCCTCCAAGATCTCCAAGTACCACTTGGTTCTCCCATAGGTCAATCTAGTCCAGGTTCTGTAACCAAACCATATTACCAAATATGGTTTGGTTACAGAACAAACTGACTGACAGTTTGTTCTCTGACAAACTGGCAGACTCTAAGAACTGATGTCTTGGTAATATGGTCTTTCTATTCATGAACATGGACTATTTCTTTAATTATTTAGTTCTTTGATTTTTTTCATCAGAGTTCAAAATTTTCCTCATATAAATCTTGTACACATTTTGTTAGACTTATACCTGCTCTGTCTTTTGAAGACCTTAGTAAACAGTAGTCATTCTTATTTTAAAAAATTAAAATAAAAAAATTAAAATGACATTATCAATTCAAAGTGACATATTCCCATAGATATATTTGAAGGAGTCAATAGTGATTTAAATAAACATGTTCTGGTATGATTTCAAAGAATTAGTGAGTGCTCATTGATAGGTATATGGGTGTCTGTAATATCGTCTATACTTTTGTTATGCCTAAATATTCAAAAAATTAAAACATAAAAACTTCAGCCATACAAATTGGTCATAATAGTATAGCACAAACCAAAGCCATATTTCCCAGTTTTAAATCCCAGTCCACTAATGTGTAAGTTGAGGCAAGTTATTTAACCTCTTTGTTCATACATTTCCTCAGCTATAAAATGATAAGAATAAATTAGCTCATTGGGTCATTGAAATTAAACATTAGAAATAATGCTAGATATATACTTAGCAATATGTAACTACTAAATAATTATTTTAGTGACTTCTGAAAATAAATGGAGTTTTTAAAAATAAAATGTATTTAATTTTGATTATGAAAGAAATATATGCTCACCACAGAAAAACAGAAGGGAACATTAACATTTTAGTCTTTTTTTCCTGTATTTTTTCTGATTCACGACTTTTTGTTTGTTTTCTTTTATATAATTGTGTTCCTATTATATATACAATCTGGAATCCTGGCAGTTTCTTTTTCACTTATAGTATGACAAGAATTTTCCTATTTTTTTTTTAAAGATCTATTTATTTACTTGAGAGAGAGAGAAAGACAAGGAGGGACAGAGGAAGGAGAGAATTTCAAGCCGACTCCCTGCAGAGCCCAATGCAGGGACTCAATCTCTTGACCCTATGATCATGATCTGAACTGAAACTAAGAGTCAGAGGGTCAACCTATTTAGCCACCCCGGCACCCCAGGAACATGCCCATTCTTTTTTTTTTTTTTTTTTTTAAATATTTTATTTATCTATTTGACAGACAGAGATCACAAGTAGGCAGAGAGGCAGGCAGAGAGAGAGAGGAAGGGAAGCAGGCTCCCTGCTGAGCAGAGAGCCTGATGCCGGGGCTCGATCCCAGGACCCTGAGACCATGACCTGAGCCTAAGGCAGAGGCTTAACCCACTGAGCCACCTAGGTGCCCCGAACATGCCCATTCTTTAAAAAAGATTTTATTTATTTATCTTGAGAGAGATAGAGAGAAAGAGTGAGTGAACGAGAGTGCACAAGCAATGGGAGCATGCAGTCTCCCCTCTGAGCAGGGAACCCAGTACAGGACTCCACCCCAGGATCCTGGGATCATGACCTGAGCCAAAGTCAGACACTTAACCTACTGACTCACCGAGGTGCCCTGATTTTGCCCATTTTTAAGTAAACACTTTTTAATAGGTGGGAAACATTCTGCCTAATGGTTTTCTTAAACTATCATTGGTCATTTAGACTGCATCCCATTTTCAGTTACTTCAATAATCTTTTTTTTTTTTTTTTAAGATCTTATTATTTGACACAGAGAGAGATATCACAAGTAGGCAAAGAGGCAGGCAGAGAGAGAGAGGGAAGCAGGCTCCCTGGTGAGCAGGGAGCCGGATGCGGGGCGCGATCCCAGGACACCGAGGTCATGACCTGAGCCGAAGGCAGAGGCTTAACCCACTGAACTACCCAGGAGCCCCTACTTCAAAAAGCTTAATGAATATTTTTTACTGGGGCTTATTTCCTTAGGATACTTGATTATGCAAAATTTTTTATGATTAAAAACTTTTTTTTTTTTTTTTTTTAGAGAAAGAGAGAAAGTGTGAGCAAGGTCAGGGAGGGGCAGAGCAAGAAGGAGAGAGAAATCTTAAGCAGGTTCCATGGTCAGCATGGAGTCTGATGTGGGGCTCAATCTCACAACCCTGAGATCACGACTTGAGCCAAAATACAGTGTTGGACATATAACTGACTGAGGACGTGCCCCTGGCTATAGAAAGATTTTGAAGAATGGCTTCTATTACATTAAGTATGGATATTAATCAAATCAACTAAACAAATCTGAGTATATTGGTATAATGGAAATTGCAAGTAGGGAGGCTTTATATAAAGATATAAGAAATAATTCTACATTAATTCAGTGCAGAGCACCTGCACGCATGAAGTTAGTTATATGATAGCCTTCTCAGCCAAACCTCCAACAGACTTGATAATTTATATTCAAGTATGCATACATCTTTAATTTCATGAGCTAGACATGAACATTAATATTATTAATTTATACACACAACAACTTTATGTTATATCTTGATACAGAATAATGCCTGTATTGGGGAAAGTAAATTCTGTATATATGTCTAACTTAAGGTATAACCATTCTTAAAAGAAGTAAGTTTGATTATATTAAGATGAGAAAGTATGACTGGTAGATTCAAACAATAGGTTGTAATGACTTAGAAAATTGGGAAAAAACTTAGATCCCCATTCCAGGCTTCTCAAACTTTTTAACACCTCCAAAAATATATTGTTTTGATTGTCTCTAACTTCCCACTGCCCTTTTCTCAAATGCAATCTTTGTAGTGTGGGTTTTCCTACAAAACAAGTCATACTCTTGAGTCATAAATATTGTTTTCAACTGCTGTTTCTAGCTAGCATAAGATAACCAATATGATCTCATTGAACTGGCACAATTCAAGCCAAAGACAAAGAAACTGAAGCTTCAGATAACCTGTGGAGAATTATGCCCAAGAAATGTAAACCTTCATTGGCATTCTTGAACTACTGAAATGATTTCAAAAAGCCACCTACTGACAACATAAGAGCCCTCAGATTCTCAGAAAAAACACATGCCTTGATCAAAATCACATCTCTTATCTTCTACTCTGATATGTTACCAATTCCCATGTTAGTTTTTTGACAATTCAAATATACTATAATTTAACTATTTATAATAATTGGAACAAATGAAGTTATAATGAAAGAAAAGTAATAACGAGGGAAAAAGTTGGTAGTTAAATTATAGGTAATGCCAGTTTTGTAAACATAACATACACTGTTTTTAGACGTTAGTTTTAAGCTCTTCTACTGTTATACATATATTTTTGTTTGTATATGCATGTGAATTGGTGAATTGGTAAAAATCGATCTATCTTTGTATAAAGAGGTTGGTTTTTTGGGGGAGGGGTTGGAGAGGTGAATGAGAAAAACAGAAAGCAGAAAAACTTGGGCTATTTTCCATGGGAGGCATCCATATTGGAAAATGCTAAATGTATTATTGGTTCTTAATTACCAGTATCCCACAACAACAAAGGCCAGTCTTCAGGAGACTTAGAATTATCCAGACCAAATCAGTGATATCAGTGAAATGAATGAAGAGTAAGCTGTGAGCCTTCTAAGTGCTTAGCTTTTGTGTTTGAATAGTAAAATTAAGGTGGAGTTCTTAATGTTAGCAATTTTATTGAAAAGGGTAGAGACACATTGGCATTTCCAAAGCTCTAAAAATTAGGGGTTTGCTTCATCTCTTTCCAAAGAGTAAGAAGTATAATACAATTCCTGCAAAGTAGGTTTTATACAAAGCACTAACATTTAACCTAAATACATTTATCTCTCAGTACATCAAGTTCTTAATTGCCAAGCATATATTACCAAACTGAAATTGAAGATAAATGAATATTTTATGTGTAGTCTCCAAAGGGATAAGAATTAAAAATTAAATTAAAAGGCACTTGCCAATGTTTTAATTTGCCTGTTAAAAAAGCAAACACAAATATTTGATGCTGACTATATTTTAAATTCCTTAAATCTAATTCATTCAATCTCAGTAGTTGTAATTTGTAACTAAATAGGATTTTCTCGAATCTTACCGGAACGTAATGCTGACAACAACAACAAAATGGTAACTGCTTTTACTTCTTAATTTATTCTTGCTCTGCTATCATTTGAATTGCCATTGGGTAGCAAAAATAACTAACACTTTTTGAATATTTATTATATGCCAGGCATTCATCTGAGTATTTTACATGTATTAGATCATTTAAACCCTACAAGAACCCTATGGAATATATTGTATTATCATTCCCATTTCATAGAACAGAAAACTGAGGCCCTGCTAGGTTAAGTGACTTGCGCAGGATCCCGAAGCTACTATGTAGCAACCTACGTAGGAGATGTGGAAATCCATACTCACAATATCCATACAACACCATAATGTAGTGAAATCTCAAAGTGCTTATTTGTTAATGTCAGGTAGACTGACAGTTTTTAATTCATTTCTCAATGACCTGGAATATGTCTTAACACATTCTACAATACTTTTATTTCCAAAGGTAAAATGAAGATTAGACTTAATTATATAGAAGGCCTTTAGAAATCACTTTCATAAAAGAGAAAAACCAAATTTTCTTTTAAAACATCAACAAAAATGCTAGGAAATCACAGGTTCTACTACCTTGTTTAATTCCTCTGTATAAAAAATTTAAATCATGTTGTGTTAAATCCATATAACATAAGGCTGTTATCCATGGGTTGCTTTGAATTTTCTTTAAATTCTTTCTACAGCACTGTATTTATCCCAAGTTAGTAAATCCCTTTAAACCCCTATTTTGTGGCTATCTGCCATGTGCTCTTTTTACCTAGAGGGTAAACCTAATGTTTAACTGTGTCCTTCTATTTGCCTTAAGTAAAAGAAAACCCTAATATGTCAATTACAGCCAGCTCTCAATTATCTGTTGTCACGGGACAGAGACCACAATAGCAAGGATAATTTAAATCCAAGAATAATTAGAAAGTCTAATTTTGACATTATTTTTATTCCTCCCTCTAACAAATCTTCCCTGTTTGAACTGAAATAAGTAGAAAAATAGACTTAGTTAAATATTACCCATTTCTTGGTTTAGGTTTTCTTTTCTTTCCTTCCTTCCTTTCTTTCTTTCTTTCTTTCTTTCTTTCTTTCTTTCTTTCTTTCTTTCTTTTCTTTCTTTTAATGCCTCTGATAGACTGGTACAAAGGCTAATTTGGATAGAAATCTATCAAAAGGCATTCCAAAAACTGAATGAAAAAAGTAGTTAATATGTGAAAACCTCTTGTATTCATTCATTATTTAAGAGATTCTCAGATAAATTTGGGGGGCATTATGAAGGTAGGTCTTACCTATTTCCCTGACAAAGAGACCACTCCCCCCAATTTGAAGTTTCAGATATCTTTATTTCTTTTTTCCAGATTTGATCGTCTCGCCAGTCACTGGGCTGGTGCCATCCCATATCCCAGTGATATTAGCGCTCCATTGACATCTGACACAGTGCCTTCAGTCTGGAACCTCACAGCCAATCAGAGTTGATGATATTGTATTAATGGTTCCATAATAAAATGAAAAAGATGGCCTTCATTCTGATGAAAGCTGTAAAGTAGCTATTGTGCTTGTTTGGTATTGCAAGGCCCAAATGTATTATTTATGCAATTTTTCCTTTGAAAGAAAAACTGAAAGAGCAGATTTCATTTTATAGCATTCAGTCAAAGCTATTGTCTCATGAATGTGAACATTTCTGCATTTTATTTTCTGAGTGTAGAAGGCATTTTTCAGAGATCATCTAAGTAGGGATTTAAAAGTTTAAAAACTGCTTTTAAAATAGGTAAGTCCTAATGACTGGATCTATTATTCATCCTGGTAGATAAACTAAATCAACACATGCCACATGAAAACTTGAACCTAGTTGGGGTCATAATTTTCAAGGTCTTGGCTCATCATTAAGACTTTCCATTTGTTTTAGGAAAACAGAATGAAGTCAGGAATCTTATCATAAAGTAAGTTATCAAGAACAAATGTACATAATTATAAAATATTTAAAAATATTAAATTTTGTCTGAGCATTTCATTCTGTAATTGTTGTATAGTAGTTTCATTCTCAAAAAAAAAAAAAGAGGTGATAAGATCTAAGAAAAGTATGAAAAAATAATCTACTTAGAGGGGAAAAAAGAACCAAAAGTGAAAACAAATTTTAATGTAAAAAACAGGTTAATGATGATAAAATGAGGTAATAATTTTCTTATTTTTTCCATTTTCTTATTTGAACACCATAAACCCTACAAAGTTAGGTTTAATGTGTGCCTTTATTTATTTTTCTTAAACCAAGTTTTTACCCAATGTGGGGCTTGAACTCACCATCTCAAGATCAAGAATCACATGTTCTACAATGGAGCCAGCCAGGAGTCAGAAAAAGGAACTGATGCTCCAGAGATGAGGTAAACTGCCCAAGGGCACAGCAGTTTCAGTGATGGATCTGGGACCTGTTTTTGGTCTTCTGATTCTACCACAATGTTTCCTCTACTACTCCATGGTTCATTTGTATCCAGTGGTCACTTTGTGAGCCACTAATGGTGAGGACTTCCTACTAAAAATTAATAACAAATTAATCAAATAAATGAATTTCCTAATCAAAGAATGCATTCTAAGCCCTATTTTCCTAAGTCCATGGGAAATTCAAATTTTCTTACTTTTCTCCTTTTTTTTTTTCCTTAAAAAGATATCTACGTTAGAAAATTTCAGTTTTTTTCTCCTCAAGTAAGACTCCAGGGAACTAGTTTTCAGTCTTCTCTATATTTCAGCCTTTTTCCACTTCCTCCTCCATCTCTTTTGCAAGAACTAATTAAGCTGGTCTCCTCTGTAGTCATTTTCATTCTCATTTATAAAAAAACATTTTCTTAAAGTCCCATTTGTGTGCCTTTATAGCACATAAGGGAGTCTGCATTAGATCCTACCCTCTGGGAATGTAAACCTTCTAGCTTCTCCCAGTCTACTCGAAAATTCTGAATTATAAAATACTGTTTTTCTCCTAAAAACAAAATCTCTCAAATCTCACTGACCCAACCCTTACTCCCTTCATTCCTTCTCTTCTTCACCCCTGGTGGGAAAAGCAACCTTTGGTATAATATTATATCACATTTTTATTATGAAATACTGTACACTATGCTATGATAGCGAAACCTAGTTTTATTTTTCACAGATGTGACATTTTGAACCATGTGGAAGACACAAACCTACTCTTATTCTTGAGGTAAGGAAGAATTTGTCTCTGCCTCCTAAGTGAGATCCAGGAGTGATATCATCTGGTCCTTGTGGGCTCCTGCTAGGATTTGAAAGGGATCCAGGAGCAAGAGCTAGGATGGTTAAAGGAATAAAGGAACCTGGATATAGAATGAATTTCTGTATGGCCAATTTAAGACTGATGCTATAGGGTACTAAGCATAAACACCAATGTTTCCCTAAGCATTGCTTGTGTGTTCATGATCAGAATTTTTCTTTCTGGTCTCAAAGTACTTATGCACTCACTTCTAGACAGTGGTGTATGACGGAAGGGTCCACTCACAAGACAGAGGTCCTTACCAAATTTTACGCACCTGAAACGGTTGAGAGCAGAGAAACAACGAAAAGAGAATGGAAGAACGTATGTGAGTCGTGTCACACTTCTATTTTTAAAATGTGTCATCTAGTAATGAGATTTTTTCCGAGGAATCTGAAAATTTACTGTGGGGCTGAGGTGGTTCCGCTGCGGTGCACGATGACTTTGAAATACATGAGGTATTCTGAGACACACTAGGTCTAACTGGGAAAGACATTTCAGGTAAGGTAATGCCAAACTTAACTACTCTGAAATAACCCTGGAAAGTACTGTGCCACTGGTGTAGCTGGGAGCTGACTCTGCACCATTTTGGAAATGGAAGTGAAGTGACTTGAATCAGAACTTCCAGGGTTAGAAGTAGCTTTCATTTTGAAATTCGCTTTTCTAGAATCCAACTGGCTCCTATACCCCAAAGCCTGGGGTAAACTCCTCTAATTCTGATGTCACCTGGTAGGTACCCTTCTGGTGCAGGTAGAAAAAATACAGTAATTCTAATTTGGGCAGTTTTTATTCCACTCTTTGATTCCACAACAGATGCAAATCATTTTAGAATGTCTCTCTTGTTTTCTTCCTTCTCATTTTGCCATTTTCTCATTTTTCCATACATGAGAAAAAGCTATGCTCTTCCCCACTGACTCCAAAAGCCATATTTTCTCAGCTATTGTTGATTTTCCCAGATTTTCCTACCCATAATCCCTTCTGCCTTAACTCATACATTCTTTCTTCCCTTCATTAATGTGCTCATTCTACAAATACTAGTTAGGCATTTATTATGTGTCAGACTCTGATAAGGACACACTCTCTGTCCCTGTAGAGGTTACACTCTAAAAAACAGAAACAGTCATGTAAATAAATATTTAAAGAAATTCTAGGGCTTGTGAGAAAAACACGTGCATATTTAAATGGAGTATGGAGTACAATGATCTATTTCACTCAGGGGCAGACTTCAAAAGAGAAATAGTTCCTAAACTTTGCAGACATAAATATTTCTATATTTCCATTATTAAACATATTTTCAATTTCACTCTTAACATCAGAATTTGTTGAGTTTATATGGACAGACATCTATCCATAGTTTAGATTAGACAGACATCCATCCATAGTTTAGATTAATGTGATGCCTCTGGATAGTCACATTAGGATTTCTGATCCCATACTTATATTCAAGGTAAGGGCCTACATGACATAAGCAACCATGACTCCTTTGTCTCAAGCTAACTTCCTAAATTAAAAGTAGGAGTGGGTACACTGCCATCTCCACCAGGCAGATTACCACGTAAACCACTTCTGGCTATTTCAGGTAAGTTTTCCAGAAAGAAATATTCATAATGTCTCTTGATCCCATTTTGATTATTAGGAAAGAGAGGCCAAGTCTGGCCTAAAGTTGGTTTAGTTTGGTGTATAGGCATTCGGAAATACCATCTGGAGTTTAGGAAACAATGTTTGATTTATGCAGAGGTAGAGGGATAAAGAAGATAAAATTTCTTCGGCGAACTTATCATAAGCTGTCTACAGGCTCTCATATATTATGAATACAGCATGGCCATTTTTTCAATTAAAGGAAAAATAACCATCAGGTTGTATGACAAATATTTATTCATCCCCAACTGAATGGTACAAGAAGAGTAAAGAGAGAAAGTAGGATCAGAATGCATCACCGAAGCCACAGTACTCAGTCGGTGTTGTTAAGCACTGAAGGTTTACACAGAGCTGCACCGCGCTGTGGCAGGCACATTCCAAAGTGATTTTTCTGCAATCAGAGTTTCATTCATTACCCAATTTTCATGCAACTCCCCTGGCATTTGAAATATGTTCCAAGGTAGACTCCCCAAGGGCTTTTCCCCTCCCATAATAACTGATCTACGGTGTCCAAAGATAGATCTAAATATCTTTGGTGCAAATTACTTGAGGCCTGCAGAGCATGATTCTCTGTCATCTTCATCACATTTCACACCTACAGAACTGATAACAGATTAATATCGAGGCTGAAAATATTTCATCAGCGTCTCTGGCTAAGGCATCTTGCATTATTTTATCTAGGGGCGCCAATAAAAGGAGGAGGGGGCTTAGGAAGAAAAAAAATTTATTTGCACTCAGAGAGGAGGAAAAAAAAAAAAGAATTTCCTTTAGTATTATGAGAAAGGCGACAAAGCTGGTCCTGGCAAAGTTCTCTGCTCCGATTATGTATACACTTTTATTCAATCATTGTATCGCTCTGTGTCTGACATTTGGTCAATAGTGCAATCTACCACCGATCAGAATAAAACAGCCACCCCAGAGCACCTTGGAATTTCATTAGTTTCCTTTCAATGTAGTCCTTATAACTAGATGTTTATTTGGAAACACAAATTTAAAGTTCAATTCTGTACCTTGTCAATATTAGTAAAAAGTCAAGGCTCCTAGACGTTACTGTAAACCTGATTTTTTCATTTGTTTGTTTATTCATTCATTCATTCATTCAGTTAGAAAAAAAGGAGTTGAGGGAGGGATAGTAGGGCATAAGAAGGAAATATTAAAAAATGAAATTTGAAATAAAAAAGGGTTGGAGATAATTTTTACTGGTACAGAAGACTTATTTCTTTAGTAGTCTGGGTTACAAGTATCAAAATGCAAAAATGCCAGACAAAAATAATTTTACACAAGTATTTAATCTCATACTAATAATATTGTATATTATTTAATTATTATATTAATTATTTAATCTCATACTCATAATATTGTAAAGGGCATTGAAAGTGAAGACTGATGGGAAAATAGTGACATTAACACACAATATTACTAATTACAAGGAAACAGCACAATGTGGTGTTACAGAAATGGGTTTGGTTTTACCCAGTCTCAGATGTGAACAGAGGCTCAACCATAAATTAGCTGTGGGCTTTGACATAAGTTGTCTTAAACCTCAATTTTCTCATCTGATAATGGGGTAGTGACACCAACTTGACTAGCTAGACAGGAGATGGAACATGATAAAATATATCGCTAAGGTGACATTGTAAGCTCTTAATATTCATTTCCTCTCCACTCGTCTCTCTTTTTGTATAACAATCAGAATAAGAATTAGCCAGTGATCTTCCTGCTTTAAAATTATTTTTATTAACTTTCATAATTCCTTATTTATTCTTTCAAGGTCTGTTGTGTACCAAATTAATAGAGATGTTTTAAGGTTGTAGAGGAATAAATGAATGAATGATCAGCTAAAGAATCTGAGAAGTGATGTCCTCACAAGAATAAGTCAACTGCTGCAAGTATGTATATGAAAGCCTTTTTTTTTTTTTTTTTTTTTAAAGGACAGAGAAAGTTTGAGTGGCGAGGGGCAGAGGGGGTGGGAGAGAGAGAGAGAATCTTAAGTAGGCTCCTTCCCAGTGCGGAACTCCATCTCAAGACCCTGAGCTCATGACCTGAGCTGAAATCAAGAGTCAGATGCTTAACTGATGACTGAACCACCCAGGTGCCCCCAAAGCTTTCTAAGGAAAGAAATTTGATTAGTAAATTATAAGATTCTCTCTTTTATTGCGCTAATACTGGTTAAATATTTTAACAGAGAGTACTGAAAGAATATGGTCAAGGCATTATTGGTGTGTCACACTTAGTCTTACAATGTTATCTGTTTTTAGATAAAAAGAAATACCAATAAACTCGTAAAAGAGACCAAACCACCTGGTGTAATGGTAGAATTGACAACTTTCAGTTTTCTAATAAAATACATTTCATTGCATCGTAACACATTTTTAACTTCTTTCCTTTTATACTACCAATACACAGTGCCATTCACATTCTGTCCTTGTGTATGTGTGTGTGTTTCTTCATTTTGGTTTAGAAGCGAAAGATTCATTTTCTAAATTACTGTGTGTAATACTACATGCAATATTAAACTTCCCATTCACACTTTAGTTTTGATCTTCAGTTGCAATAGTTTGTATACGCTTTAAGCCAGCTAAATATTATCCTATGTTTTATTTTGCCATAATAATGATTTTGAATATTGTGTTGGAGTTTAATCTGTTTTTATTGGTTTATAAAAAAGTACAAATACATCAGGACACTGTAATATTAATCATCTCAAAGAATGCCATATTTTTATAGCGTCTTTTTGGGGATTCACATTTTACATGAAGCTTTACATTTTCTAGTGATATTTCAAATCAGTAATAATTATAATAGCAATTAACATTTACTGAATCTTTACTATGCTCTTTATTGAATCTTCACTAAGTTGTATATATCATTCCAATCCTCACAACAAAAATTGTAAGTATTCTTATTTCCCCTATTTAAGGATGAGAAGACTAAGGCACAAAGAGGCCCAAGGTTGCACAGATATTGAGGGGCAGAACCAAGACACAATGCCTACCTGTACAGCTTAACTCTTACCCACTGTACTAGGCTGCCTCAGTAATGGAGGAATTTATATATCATCTTTCTATGCATGGGAAAACTCCAAGATGAGACTATAAACACAGCAGACCCCCTTATACATAGTATTGATTTCCAGAGTTCAGTTACCCCTAGTCAACTATGGTCTGGAAGTAGATGATTCTCTTTCTGATGTATCATCAGGTCAGTGGTAGCCTAACACTATGTCACAATGCCCACATCATTCACCTCATTTCATCTCACGATGCTGGCATTTTATCATCTCATAACATTACAAGAAAAAGAAGGTGAGTACAGTTCAGTAAGATATTTTGAGAGCGAGAATGTATTCAAAGAACTTTTGATATAATATACTGTTATTTTTTCTGTTTTACCAATGGTTATTTTGTTAATCTCTTACTGTGCCTACTTTACAAATTAAACTGTCATAGGTATGTATGTATAGGAAAAAAACAGAGTATATAGAGTTTGGTACTATCCAAGGTTTCAGGCATCCCCTGGGGGTCTTAGAACATATCCCACCACAGATAAGCAGGAAATACTATAGCTCCTCCAGCGTAGTATACCACACAAAACTGGAATCTGAAGACAAGTCATACAACTTTTAACCTGTTATTCTTCTGGAAAGACAATGGGACTATTAATAAAATGACTAATTATCAATTTTCATGAGGAATAACTTTCAAATCTTGACAAAAGTTTGAATGAAATGTAGGGATGTAAATAAAAGATTTATGAATTTGTGTTTCTATTTTATATTTGTAATCATGAACCCATAGTTCACTGGTTCTTATTAGATTTTTTTTTTTTTTAATGTGTAGGGGCATTTGGTTCTTTGGTTTCTCTTGCCTTCTTTCTCAGAAGGAAAACTCTCCTCACTGCTGTTAATCAAGAACCCTAATTCCCTCTCACAGCAGTGGACACATGGCATTTGGTAGTCAATAAGAATAACCCAACTCACAAAGCATGATCCAAGAATAGACACATGATCTCAGCACAGCCTGATTTTTCTGATTCTCTCTCATGTGAAGCTTCTTCCTGCCTCAGGGACTTTGTACTTCTATTTCTCTCCATCTATACTTTCCTTTTCTTAGATATTCCCATAGTTTTCCTCTTCCCACCTCCTTTTTTCATTTGGATGTGATCTGAGTTGTCTACACAGAGGGGTCTTATAATATCATTAAGTTTAAATGAGTTTCTATATTTCCCATTTATGATTTATGGCCTCAGTCCATTTTATTTTCTTCACAGAACTGAGTACTATCTGGCATTGTGCCTCTCCTGCCACTAAAGTGTAAACTCTGTGAGCATGAGCAAAGGGGACTTCTTGTTCGTCTCCATGTTTCCAGCACAATGAACAACAGGCTGGCATATTAGGGCTGCTCGGTAAATATTTGTGGAAAAGCTGAATGTGAGACAACAGTTTTTTTTTCTTAAAAAAGTTTGAGTTGGATTTCTATCATCATGACTGAAAAATTCTGGGTTCCATATTATATAATACTACCACAGTTACTTCAGATGATTTTTTTTAAACTCTTCATATTTATAGGATATGCATTTTTATTTATTTTTTTTTAATTTTTTTTAAGATTTTTATTTATTTATTTGACAGAGAGAGATCACAAGTAGACAGAGAGGCAGGCAGAGAGAGAGAGAGAGGGAAGCAGGCTCCTTGCTGAGCAGAGAGCCCGATGCGGGACTCGATCCCAGGACCCTGAGATCATGACCTGAGCCGAAGGCAGCGGCTTAACCCACTGAGCCACCCAGGCGCCCTAGGATATGCATTTTTAAAAATGTTAGCAGTATTATTTCTATTTTTACTTATTGTGGTAATTTCATAGCCTACAAATATTTTGGACAATCGCTGTTTAAAAAAATTAATTAAACTGTCTTTATTAATCAAGGTACTAATATATATTATCTTCCTGTTGTTATAACTAGGACCATTCTAAGCACTGAAGAAGCACAAAAAGTATAACAAAAACAAGGGATGAACATGGCACTTAGGAAATGAGTAGACTTATACATAAGAGGCTAATGTAAGTAGCAAGAGTATACATTGAAAATGTGCTGGGAGTTAGAGAAGAATGGGATCTTGCTAAATGGCATATTTGGAATTTCCTCCTGGTGGGTACAGAATTAAATCTGGATCCAAAACTGTGGAGTTTTTGGTAGTGAATGAAAGGAGAGAATAGCTCAACATAAGGGACAAGGTGGGGCCCAGCATAATTTGTGAGAGAGGTGGCAAGGAGCATACACAGTCTAGCAGAGAGTTCATCTGGGGCGCTGAGAGAAATAAGTTGGTGATATCAGGTTCTAAATTAGAAAATAGGATCATAAATTAGAAATACTTAGTTTTTATATTATTTGCACTAGAGATTTTTGCAAACAACAAAGATCCCATGACACGCATTTTAGGGAAATTAATCCAGCATTAATGTGCAGAATAACTATGATAGCAAAGAGATCAGAAGACCATTTGGAAAAACCCTGTGTTGAGGTTCCTATGGGAAGTGACGAATCTCTTGTGAAGGGTGGTGGTGGGGATTGTACACAGAGGGCAGAAAAGATAACTCATTCAAATTGAATGCTCAATATAAGATATGAAGAAAAGCAGAATCAGGAGTGTTCCTGAGTTTCTATTTCTGAAGGAATGGGAAAAGATGATACCAATGATAGAAATACACAACTTGGAGGCAGATCTACTTTTGGGATAATTATGAACTTGGTTTTGACTCTAAGGTAATAATAAGTAGAAAGTTTCTATTGACAGTTCTCAATCCAGGGGCTTGAGTGAGTGGTCAAGGTAAGAACGATAGATTTAGTAGTCAATAAGCATTGAGTTCATAGATATCTAGTGCTATCTTACCCATTAGATACAGTAGGCACAATGCCTGGGACTCATGATACTCTTAGATACCAACATGTTTGTTTTATTTATTTATTTATTTATTTATTTATTTATTTATTTATTGATCAGAAGGAGAAAAAAACCACTTTTAGCTCAAAAAGTTTTATTATGTCAT
This sequence comes from Enhydra lutris kenyoni, assembly GCF_002288905.1. Classification (NCBI taxonomy): domain Eukaryota; kingdom Metazoa; phylum Chordata; class Mammalia; order Carnivora; family Mustelidae; genus Enhydra; species Enhydra lutris. The sequence continues at coordinate 42,845,180 of NW_019154091.1, forward strand.
ATTAATATGTTTGTCTTTATCCCCATACAGGTATAAAATATAACTTAATTATTTTGTTTTATGCAGGAAGGGGTGTGTGAAGACAAAGGTGCCAGGCCCCATGAAATCATGATATCTTTTAGATTTAACCGTAGTAGTGAAAATGAATTAGCAGGAAGTGAGCAAAAGTCAAAGACTGAATCTTATAGCAACGGTTTCTATGATTTGTTCTTCCTTCTATATACATATCGAACTATATACATATGACATGCCTGTGAGTGTGCATGTTGTGTGTGGCATGAAAAGTAAGATCTCACTAAACAGATGCTGGGCACCTGGGATGCATGCTTGCCGGCAGACCCCGGTAACTACGGTTTATCCAGATCATGGTGACATGGTAGTCATCCTCTAGCCAACTTTCCATACATGGATTCTATTAATTCCCTTAGCCCCTCCTTAACAGATGAATTTAAAAGCAATAGAAAAGAGAGGTGAATTTAGCTTTCACAATCCATTTTCCTTTGTTTAGAGCCAGCATTTGTCACTTTTTGAAACAGAAAAATAAATTACATAAAAACAATTATTATAATGGTTTTAAATACGAACACAAGGAATAAAAGAAGGCAGCATTCACTTGAGAATACTAATGCAAAATTAATGGTATTTTACCACTGAAGAATGGTAAGGACCCTTTCTTCGTAGGTCTGATTAGCCACATGATTCCTCAGGTCTCCAAACTGAGCACTTAAGATAACAAAAGGATGAAAAATATACTCTCAAGGCTCTGGGTCTCAACTCTATTAGTGATTTAAGGAAATTTTTAAATGAACAAATGTTATGCATCATTCATATTTTCCAAGTATTATTTCCCCAATTTTTCTGTCTTAGATTCTTCTCATGTCATACATCAAAGAGTTGCTTTAAATTGTGTTCCTGAGACAATGTATTTAAAATTTACCTAAAATTAGGTTGACCACAAATTATTCCTTTTTTTTTATTCATTTCTAAAACTGTGTTCCTTTTATTCCTAGACAAACTTTGCTAAAGGAATGACTACATTTCTTTAACACTGCAAATAACAGAGTTGACTGTGTATTTGAGCAGGTTGACAGCTTCACTTAGCAAACTCACCCTAAATTCTGAAAACAAACCTTACCGACAGTTGGCTGACAATGGTTGAGATGACAACAGAAATAATTTCCAGCAGTAACAAAAACAGATTTAAGGTAGTACACACAACAGTACAAGCCTTTTCTTTTTAAATGATATAAAAAGGAATGCAATCAAAGGAGAAGGAGGCAACATGCCCATTAGGTACGGCACAAAGTCTCGGCCTATTGCAGTAAGTTATTTACAAAATCAAGTTATGGTGTATCTTTTGTCCTTACCAGCAGGTGCAGCTATTAAGCAGGAAACATTCAAATATAATATGGCCTTGAGGGGGAAAATAAATAGACGGGTTCTTTTCCCTTCCATTACAAATGTCCAACACCAGTATGATAATTTAATAATTCAATTTCATTTGCCAAGAAAAATTAGCCATTTATTTGGAGCCTTGAAATCACTGAACTCTGAATGCATATGTGTGATCAAATCTTAACTCGCATATTTACTTAAAGGAAATGCCTTTTTTGTCCTCTACTCTCTTTATACTATTAGTTTCCCTTCAGGTCTTTGGCAGAAGCCTATAAGCAGAGCGTATGTTTCAGACAAGTAGAATCAGCTATACATTTCTTTTCTAATAAGGTGACCTACCCAGGCATATGCTACAAGCTGCTTTATTTTACTGAAAACTGACTACAGTTCACTTCCAAATGGGGCATCATAATGTGAGTGAGTGAGGGACAGGGGCCTTGATGTGCTCAACTTGGCAGATGGATAACAAAGCAGTGAATGTGAAAAGTGCCCGGTGGGCAAACAGTGTGTTGGGTGAGTTTGTGAAATGCAAAAAGAAGACCAAGGAACCCAGAAAGCACAGATTTCGGGAGCAGAGAGGCAAGTGAGATACAGCTGTGAAAGCGGCAGAGTAGAGAAGCCAGCAATGAGCAATGTTTTACAAGGAGAAGGAGGTGAGGATAAAAGTCGTCAGTAGTAGAAAATATTAAGAACTGACCTCCTGGGGCGCCTGGGTGGCTCAGTGGGTTAAAGCCTCTGCCTTCAACTCAGGTCATGATCCCAGGGTCCTGGGATCGAGCCCCACATCGGGCTCTCTGGGCAGCGGGGAGCCTGCTTCCCCTTCTCTCTCTCTCTGCCTGCCTCTCTGCCTACTTGTGATCTCTGTCAAATAAATAAATAAAATCTTTAAAAAAAAAAAAAAAAAAGAACTGACCTCCCACCTCTGCCCCACTGAAGATAGTGATTAGGAGAAAAGTTTCAGGGCAAGTGGTCTGATATGTAGCCAGACTGCAGAGGATCGAGTGAAAATGAAAGGGAGGGCAAATTTGAAACTTCCATCAAGCGTCTTGGGTATAAATGTAAGAAGCAAGTTAGACCAATAGTTGGGAGAATGAATCTTGATGGGGAAATAGGAAATGGAGTTCAAAGGTATCAGACAATTGAAAGACACGAGAAAGAAAAAAAAAGTAACATTTTTCCATGAGGTCTAGGAGGAGATGGGAAAGGCTGACCTCTGAAGCTCAGAGAACAATACTGGGTTTGGTGGGGAGGTGTTCTCTCTTTCCAAGACAGTGGGAAAGAAGCAAAGAGGTGGGTGGACACAAGTAATTAGTTACTTGTTTGGAAAGGACAGGCAGAGTTTGATCTCATGTTCCCCATGATTTCTTCCAAGAAATGGGCAGCACCATTTGCCAAGGGTGTAGGGACAGGAGTATGGCAGGTAACTTACATGAAGCAGTAGATCTTTGAAATAGATGCTAATAACTTACAGCCAGCTGGAAACCATAATTCTTTAAGGGCACCATCCACAGTGCTTGTCTGTGGTCCTTCCTTCCAAGGGATCAAAGTGAATAGTAAAACTAATCCATAACTGATTTGGAGAGATAGAATGATAGAACAACTAATCGATGAAATGATGACTCCTTATGAAAAAAAAGGGTGAAGTGGTTGAAGAAGTACAGGCTATGTGGGCACTCAGTGTGTCTTATTAATCTTCATGACCAAAATTGATACAGAAATTTGCACAGCACATGGTTAAGGACATAAGAGATAGAAGAACGAAAGCTCCCATTAAGTACTAATGCAAACAAGGAACTGTCTGTCTTGAAGATGTTAAAATTAATATCACTACTAATGATGATAGTAGCAAACATTAACTCAGTGTTTATATGTGCTAAGCACCATTCCAGACAATTCATTGGTGTTATTTTATTTTAATTCACACACAGGAATTTGACATAGATACCACAGTTTCACAAGGTTCAGAGAGGTCAAGGACTTACTAGAGCCACATAGAAAATAAAGGGAGAAAGGAGGACTCCTGAGCTCATGATCTGTGAAGGAGTAGAAGTAGATTGAAGGCGAAGACAATAGAGAGATTTAATATTGTTTCTGTGGCTGCTTCCTTCCTCCTTTACTCCTCTCCCACTTAATGTGTCTAATCCACAACAGAAATCTGGTAAAATGTTAAGTGATGGTATAATTGAGGGCTTTCATTAGGAATGCAGTGGGCTGTGCATTTTCCTCTATGAAATCATTTAAAATAGAGAAAATAGAGAGGCTTTGAAATCTTTTTAACATAGACTTTTTTTTGGTAAGAATAATAAAATCTGAAGGAGACTATCAACAATAACCTGGCAATAATGACAGCTCTGGTAGATGGTCTTTGTTTCTGAAACATTAAGATAATTTCACTCTGGGTGGGTCTAGCCTAGATTCTCCCTGACCCAGCAAATTTACTTACACTTCTCAGACCCTCAGATTTCTAGTAGAGATATCTTGGACTAGGATGTTACTCAATCTCATTATAAGGTAGACTTATTATAAAGTAGAATTTTAAGAATATAAAGCAGAGTTTCACAATTTCTTTTGAAACACATGTTCTATTTTAGTAAACACAAACACCACATGGCTTGCTTTAATGTTACTAGGGAAAAATGATGAAATACTGTGAAAAATAAATCAGAGCACTGGGCAAAGTGTTGCTTTAATTGTAAATTATAGGCTGGTTCCCACCCTTGTCAGTTTTGAGAATCAAGGTCTTAAATATTTGAAGTTCTAGGTAACTTATGAAACTGAAGAATAGAAAGAATGTATATCAAAGTTATACTTAAAATGTTATGCACATCATGTTGCCTATAAATATCCTTTCATTTCCAGTGGATATACTGTTACTTTGATCAACTCCAGATCCTTGAGATCTTAAATACCTTAACATTTTTTCTCTACCTAAATGGTCTTCAGTTTTAGTAAGCCATTAATTCAAACTGAAATCTGAAAATTTAAGTTACAGGGAATTAAACTGCAAAGACCTAATTAGAGTATCTTAACAGGTAAGCAATCAACTTTCCATCATAAAACCTTGTATACTAATTTAATTTTTCCACAATATTTTCATCATATCTGCAAAATTAGTAAAACAAAACCACTTAAAAATTCAACAAATATGTTCAAATGCTAAACCTGTAGGTAAAAATAGTATATGTAATAGATAATTTTTCCTTGAATATTAGCTTCTAGAGAGCAGCAAACAATTTAAATATCAAAGCTTTCTAGTCAAATGTAAGGTTCTATGGGAATGTTTTTGAATGCCATATATGGAAAATTTGGGCAGCACAGTACCTAAACAAACCTTAGTTCTAAGAAATAACCTGAATATTTTTAAACTATAAAATAATTATAACTTGACATTATAATGTTGTATTGGATCATGTTCTCTAAAGAACAGAGAGGAAAAGAATTGTATGTATTGAGATATGTTTAGAGTCTAAAAAAGTCAGGTGACTCATCTGCTTCTTCTTACTACTTCATGTATGTGTGGTGCTCATGGGAAGAAATTTCTGGCAACATTCCAAATCTTTTTTTTTAATTTAATTTTAAAAGGGTTTATTTTTTATTATAAAAATAATGCAGGCTTATTTTAGAAAAATTGGAAAACCCATTAAAATAAGATAGCACAATCACCTAACTCCTTCCCAGATAGAACTACTGCTAGAATTCTGATACATTTTCTTCAATGTTCTTCAAAAATTTAGTTCAATTATGGCATTCTTGTCTTTGCCTTTTTGTTCTTGTTGTTTTTATTTTATATTTTCTATTTTGTTATGATTGCTATGCAGAAAACAACAACAACAACATTACATCCCTCCAGAGGTCTAAACTAGGTGAGGCATAAAATAGTGGGGGAAGGAATAAGAAAGAATGGGACATTCATTGGACAGACTAGGGTTCTTTTGACTGATGGTAAAAAGTTTGTTTGGTGATATCAGGGTGAGGGGCTCTGCTCCTTGCAGTCAGTTATGGAGGCTCAACCTCCTGAAACATTCTCAGATGACATGGCAGGGCAAAAATGAACTTAGGAATCCCCAACAAACTTTTCACTGCTGGAGCCAGAAAGTGACCTGTATCACTGCCTCATTGCCGTTGACAGAACTAGTCACATGGCGATCCCTAATGGCACGGGGGCTGGGAAATGGGGAGCAAATAGAGTATTTCATGGGCATCACATTCTCTAACAGAAATGGAGAGATATATGGGTTTGTGCACATGTGTAAGAGTTTAATTTAAGTTCCAAGTTAGAAGATGTTTTCCAATGGCTCTGATATCTCAAGTTCTTTTTTGGAATTTACTATTGTAGCAGAATTTTAAAAAATTATGTATATAATTATATATTGTCTTAATTTTTGCTTAACTGTTTCATTTATTTTCCTCTGCAGATTTGCATGCACAGAAATGTTATGCAACATTTATTCTGCAAATATTGCTCTGTAACAAGTGTTGTCCACAAGAGAAGCTGAGGATCACTGCAATATGAACTGTATTTTGATATATTAATGGTATATCTTGACCAACATGGTATCTCTGCTGGAAGTACATCATGCACTGGCCTATATTCAGTGGTTTCCCATTCCTAAAGGATAGAATCCAAGCTCCTTAACATGACATATAAAATTCTCCAACATCTGCCTCTTGCTGAATGCTCTTTTCACACCCCTTACCTGACATGTTATGCTGTCCAAGCACTTTCAGTTTCCTCAGTTCATCACACTACCTTTTTCCCCCCCAGTGTTTTGGCTTAAACAGTCTTTGCATGGGGGCGCCTGGGTGGCTCAGTGGGTTAAAGCCTCTGCCTTCGACTCAGGTCATGATCTCAGGGTCCTGGGATCGAGCCCCACATCGGGCTCTCTGCTCAGTGGGGAGCCTGCTTCCCTCCTCTCTCTGCCTATCTCTCTGCCTACTTGTGATTTCTCTCTGTCAAATAAATAAATAAATTCTTAAAAAAAAAATAAAACAGTCTTTGCATGGACCATCATTCTGAATGCCAGCCTTGTTCCAGACCCCACCAACACGTCCTGAAGAACTCCTAGTCATTGCCCTAGACTCAGCTCAGATCGCCATCATTTCCTGGCCTGGGCAAGTTGGAATAACTTCTTTCAAACGATACCCTGCACATATCTCCATCCTTAGACTAGTAGTCATAATGAACTCTTACTCTGGTGGATTGTCCCTTCTACCAGATGGTGAGCTCTGCCAGGCCAGGGACGAGGTTTAATTCATCTTTGGGCCCTCATGCCTACCATAATAATTAATTTATGTCTTTGAAGATTGAATAATTGGAACAAACAGGTGGAACACCCTGAAAGTCTTTCCCTTTTCTTTTACACAGTCCCTGAAGTATACTCTTCAAACCCTTCTATCTGGTTTATTTTATTAATTCCATATGGGCTCTTCCGAAGTTGGAGGTTATAGACAACATTAATTCAGAATGATTTTAAATAAGAGGAAATTTTGTACCATGTTTCAAGGGTTGCTTTCTGCACCGTGATACAGAGGGGTCAGTTCACTTTAAAGTGTGCCTTAGATAGTCACATTATGCTCCTTCTCACCCTAGTAGGCCTTTCAAACTATTATGCCTTTCTAAGAGCCAGAAGTGCAGATTCTATGAAAAATGAATTATTAATGTCTGATTTTCACAGCAATAGAATATCTTTACCCAAAGAGTAGCATTTCTTCCCTGCTTTCAGACATTCTTTCTTAATATAAAATCCTGACCCTTTAGTAAGGTGTCTTTTTGAATCATGGATTTGCTGACTTTAATAAACACACTGTCGTTACTTTTAATCAGCACAGAAGTTCGGTTTGTGAAGTTTACGGTCAGATTAGAATCAAAACTACATGTGAATGGTGATGAATAAATATACAAATAAGACTAAACATTTTCTATGTAGCAAATGTAGTTTCCAGATAAATTCAAATGGAGGCTTATTATTTATTTTTTTTTTCTGAAAGAGGTTCTCTCTGTGTAATGATAAATCTCTGTTTGGCAAGGGGAAGAGCTATGTACAGTAGGAGACAGTGCCAAGCTTTCTGTCTTCTTCAATCTTACACTGCCATCCTCCCAAACCACTCATGGGCACAATTACACTATTTGCTCTTCATTCTGCACAGCACACAGAGAATTTACCACAGTTTAGTTGAAAACATCTCTTTACCTGCGATTTGATATTTAAAAACGGTACCATTCCGAATTTAAAAAATTAAATTGGTTTTAAACTGTTAAGTAACAGTGACAACTGAATTTCTAGATATTGACTATATGGTCGTTTTAAACACATAATTTTCTTTTGCTTATTGTTGTAATTGCGATGTACTGAAATGATGCGAAGCTTTTGTTCCTTGCTAGTCCCAGTCACTTACATAAACTCAAGGTAGGCTATGTACAGTCTTCAAACATCCGGAGAGCAATTTAGCATTTGTTGAGGGATGGTTTTTCAGTAAATTTAGTCACTGTACATCTAGGACAACTTGCATTATTTTTTGATTTGGTAAATACACAGCCATAAGTGCTCCTACCTCATCTTTCTGTAATGGCCTAGCATCATGGTAATTTGACAAGCTGCCTTTTTGAAGGTCATTTATTAAGTCAGAAAGGGAAAAAAATGATTTTCCAAGCTTATCTGATAATCAAAAAAACCAAATACATTGCCTCATTCTAACAAAGGTTATTGTGATTCTGAAGATGATTTGAAGCATTTTTTTTTATAACCTCCACCAGAATGGATTTTTTATATTGGTTTTAAAAGGAAAGCTATCTACACGACACCCCCTGTGGCCAAAAGAGAAGCCCTTTTTGCAAAGTCCATGCCCAGAGGCACTCAATACAACATAATTAAGACCATATGTTGGCAACCATGATTGTCTTCACAGGGAGCATCGCAAGACTTCTGCAAAGTCCAACTCATTGCAAAATGTCTTCTTGCTACTTTAGAGCCTGATATGAGCTGCACGGTCTCAGGGCAGCCTGGGAGCACCGCCAGCCAGTCAATGATCTTTTCTCATAGTTTACCAAATTTAATCCTCCTTTCCCATCTGGTCAGAAAATATACAATAACTTTAGACCACAAGGATGCTCCAGAAGACATCTGTCAATATAAATCAAAATACACTGTTTCACAATGAAGTATTAGCCATTATGAGATCACACATAAATGATAAATTATGACCTTTACCTTTAAATGGCTGCTTTCTTCTTTTTAGAGATATGCGACATGAAAAACATGAATGTTACCTGAGAGATAGAGAGACCTGATTAGTCTTCTCTTCATATATTAACATGGGCTAAATGATTAAATGTAGCCATATGTTCTCTGACATTTTCACACTGAAACCTGTATTGCATACTTTCTGTATGACAGTAGGAATACTGGATAATTTTATGTATAAATTTTCAAATGGCACCAGGTAGGAATAATTGCCCGTACTTCAGAGATGAGATCATGAAAGCTCACAATATTGAGATAATTTAGCTATCATCAACCAGCTAGTTTGCCAATGAGACCTGATTCTAGCACAGGTCTACTCAGAGGGTGTGAAGGGATGGGGCATGAAGCAGGTAGGTGTGTGACAGTTGAGGAGGGGATGATGAGAAGTAGGTGGTAAGGGTGGGAGTGGGGGGGCATAACACCCAGGCATGGTACAAAGGGAGAGGCTGGGGATGAAGACAGCCATAAGTGTCCAAGTCTCTCCCAGTGGTATCCATATACTGCTCTCAGAAATCTTCCAAAATCTCCACTATCCACGTGGCTGAGTTCTGTCATTGCAAGTGCTGCCAGCACCAGGCAGGGACAATAACAGAATGAGTCCAGGGTGTGGAGTCAGAGAGATCTTGATGCAAATTCCCATTTCCTCACTGACCACACTTATGTCATTAGCCAACTTAATAATTTCGCTGAATCCTAGTTAATTTATTTTGTAAAAGCTTTGTGATATTTACCCCTCTGTGATTTAACTAAAAATAGAAAGCACTTAGCAGTGTCTGTTACTTAGGAAGTACTCAATAAATGGTTTTTTTTTTCCTTGTTTTTTTTTTTTTTTTTTTTTGCTTGCTTTTCTTCCTTCTCCCTCCCTGCCAACCAAATAAAACTTTCTGATTGCTTTTTATTCAGGCTCTTTCATCTAATAGAGTCATCTCTATCTAAGTTTGTTTCTTCCAAACTTATTTAAAGGCCAACAAAATGACATCTAGCAGATCTCACTATTTAGTTCTATCAGATGAATACAGAGCTCAATGCAAAGCGCTAGGGGCATTATAAATGGCAGGCTTGGGGATAAAGTCTTCATGAAGAGCACTGTGGAACCAGCTCAACATGTTCCAAATCTGCTCCTCCTCTTTTGTTTATCTCTTTGCAAAAGACACCACTTTTCACCTAATTGCACAAAATAATAACTTGGGGAACTGCATTATTCTTTACCCCTCACCAACATTAGATATTCTTGACTATGGAATTCTTGAAGCATCCCCCACTCTTTTTCATTTCCTTGACAGTGCACTCTTGGGTTTCAACCTTCCTTGTTGCACTGGCCACTCCTTAATCCCTCTTCCAGTCTCCTTTACTGGTACACTACCGCTAAGTGTAGGCATCCTTCGAGACTCAATTCCGGACCCACTTCTTTATTTCTGCCCTTTTGGCACATTTGGCCCTTGGCTTTAAGCATTCTCTGTGTGTTGATGACTCTTGGATTTATACCTCTAGGCCACAGTGTTCCTCTGTGTTCCATTCTCATAAAACCAAGTGCCAACTTGACTTCCACAGATGAGGCCTGCTGGGAATTTCAAACTATATGACCTAACAGAACTTTGAATCTTGTTTACCACTGATTCCTTCCCAAGTCTTTATCATCTCAATAAATGGCAAAACTATTTCTGTGTAATTCTTTTTTTTTTTTTTCTTTCACATCTCAGGCCATTCTCTTCTTTTTGTTAAGTTTTTACTTAAATTCCAGCTAGCTAACATAGAGTCTAATATTAGTTTCAGGTGTACAATTTAGTGATTTAACTTTTACATACAACACCGGTGCTCATCACACAGTGCCTTCCATAATCCTCATCTCCTGTTTAACCCATTCCCCCTACCCACCTCCTCTCCAGATAACCATTAGTTTGTTCTCTATAGTTAAGAGTCTGTTTCTTGTTTTGCCTCTCTCTCTTTTATCCCCCCTGTAGGCTTATTTGTTTGGTTTCTTAAATTCCACATACTAGTAAAATCATATGGTATTTGTCTTTTTCTGACTGGCTTATTTCACTTAGTATAATACTTTCTAGCAGTATCCATGTTGCTGCAAATGGCAAGAACTCATTCTTTTTTATGGCCAAGTAACACTGCATCATATTTACACATCACCTCTCCTTTGTCCTTCATGAGTCGATGGGCACTTGGGCTGTTTCCATAGTTTGGCTATTGTAGATAATGCTGTTGTAGACATTGTATCCCTTTGAATTAATATTTCTGTGTTCTTTGAGTGCTCAAAGGTTACTCAAGTCCTTCTACTCTAATGATAACATATACCTGAATCCATTCAGTTCATCTCTGCCACTCCTACCACCTTCATCTCTCTCCTGGTATGCTGCAAGAGCCTTCTAACCTGTCTTTCTGCCCGTGCCAGTGTCCCATTCCAATGCAGACTATGCTTAGGTATCTAGAGTAATCTTTTTTTTTTTTTTTTTTCAGGGTAAGCCTTTAAGAAGGTAAATTAACCATGTTACACTTTCTTGCCCCAATGGCTCTGCTATTATAAAAAATTCAAACTCCTTGCTGTGGTCTATAAAACTAGCAAGATCTGCTTAATTCCTTCACTTGACCTTTGACATCAACTCATAGGACATTTCCCCTTCCTCATTATACTCTACTTAACCCAGACTCTTTTCTGTTCCTTGTGATACCAAATTCTTTTCCTGTTTAGAATTTAATCTGCCTGGACACTCTTCCTCTGTCTCACTGCATGGTGTCTCTTTCCCATCCTTCAGATTTCGGCACCAACATCATCTCTTCTGATTCTCTACTTGACTTTATAAAGTGATCTCTTGCCAAGTGAGTCCTGTTTACATTACCCTATAAATCCTCTCCTGGCATCAACTGAAATGATTCAATTATCTTTTTCGAGGGGGGAGAGGTTGTTGTTTTCTTTCTGCTCTCTTCTCCTCCATTGTTTAATTCCCTCACTAGAATATAAGCCCTATAAGGGTAAGGGACACGGCTGATTTTTCACCACTGTATGTCAAGCATCAGCACCTCATGTGGTTCAGTATTTGAGCACCTGTAGTTTAGCCCTTAGTAAATATTTGTTGAATGAATAAACTGAGGTATGAATGAGCCATTGTCCCTTCCCTATTACTACCTCTAATACATCTTCAAGTAGCCATATATTTTGTTACCCCTTAAATCATTTCCCTCCCCATTTTCATCGCATTACTTCAGGTCACTATCATCACTTGCTTGAATCACTGTAATTTGTTACCAGAACAAGAGTTCTCTTAGAAATAGTTGTGGCCTTGGGGGATCTTAGCGTAATTTAAAATAAAGAAAGAACAGTTTGACGTGAAGCAACTTGATAGATTTTAGTATCTTCATGCAGCTAATCCGATTCATCAGGCTTACCTCATAGGAGTTTTTTTGTTTTGTTTTGTTTTGGGGGGGGTTTCAAAAACGAAGGGAACCACAGGAAATTAGCAGTTTCAAAACTTGCTGCATAAATGATCTTGTCCCGGGAACATGTCATTTTATGGTAAGATACTCTTATTCCCCATGTGGCGAGCTCTTGGGATTTTGTGACGCTATCCCTGGAGTACACTAGACATTTGGTACTTGCCTATCTCTCCTGTGTTCAGTAACAAACACATACTTAGAAAGACATGGATTTTATGTATCATCTTGGAGATGGCTGAAAAGAATTTTAGGATGAAGTGAGGTAACCATGGGGAGGCTATGCTTAACAGATTGAAAATATAGAGTGGAAGGCCATTATAATCTTATTGTAGGTGGGATGCCAGACTCTGTAGGTTAGTCATGGATCCAAATAACCCTCTAATTCCTCCTGAAGTTACCCTAAATGATATTTTTCCAGCTGGCCTTTGGGTCCAGTCTTGTTTCTCTTCAGTCCTCCCTTTGCACTTGGACTAGAGTGATGTTTTAAAAACTTGCCATTTTGAAAGTATTTCATGGTTCCTTGTTACTGTTAGTATAAACACCTCAGCTGGCATAGAAGTCCCTCAGGGTCTGGTTTTGGCCCCTTTCCTCCACCAGTTGGCTCTTTGCCACTCCACTCTCTCATATGCTTGAGTCATATCCTGCAGTACCAGGGACTGATACACCTTATCATTAATTCTCTATAGTGCCTTTCATACTCATTAAGTATTTGTTGAATGAACCAACTGCATTCAGATATCCTCTTACCATCAGTGCCCACCTTTCTTACTTTTCTCTAATTATCATCAATAGTGTTATCATATCTTTTATCTCAGGATCTGACCCAGCAATTGATTCAATTAATATTAAGTATGATCTGTAGCATAAATTGTCTAGTGAAAGATTTAACAGGTGGCTATGTTTCTGAGAATTACTTTTTGGCCACCTGTTTCCTTTGTTTTTTGCTTCTCTCTGTCAAAACTGGCTTTGTAGGCATCTATTCAAAGTAACTGCTGATAAAAAAAAATTATTAAGAAATCATTTCTCTTAAAATTTGATATGATTTTGTTAAACAAAAATAGTAATTGACCATAATATAAGCAAGCTATGCTTAATTATAAAGAACACTGCAGTGATTCCTCCATAGGTACTACATAATGTTAAACATTATGAAAGAATATTAGGAAAGGGTTTCTTCTCCTATGTTCTTAAACATAAACTGATGACACTTCATTTTTCCAGATAGCTGAAGATTTTTGTGTGTTTTTTTGTAGTATAAATACCTATTTCTTTAATAAACAAAAGTTAAAGTTTATTAAAATTATTTCTTCACCTGTTTTTCGGTGTAAATTGTCAGAAACTATTTAAAATGTACCTCAAGTCAATGATTATTGTTCATAAAATGCCACTGGTTATGTATTGAGTACTGAAGAAGTGCATGGATAAATTTATACCCTGTCAAACCTCAATTGCTTATTAGGCCAGTTAAAACAAATAATGATTACTAAGTATTACTATAATAG
>NW_019154091.1:42863758-42877394 GCF_002288905.1 Enhydra lutris kenyoni
TATGACACAATAATTCATTCATTCGTGTTAGTTATACATCTACTGTAGGAGCAATAGGATAAACCTACTAACCAAACTGATAACATACAGAATCCTTGCTGGGTGCCAGGCACTGTGTTAAAAGCTTACACACTTCATTATTTCACCCTTAGATAAGTCTATGAAGGGGATACTATTATCCCTGGTACGAATTAGGAACAGAAGCTACAGAGGCTACCAAGGACAGACTGCTCTAGAGTTGTACTTTGCTGAGCTGGTTATTGATTAAAGTTCATGTCTGTCTTGCTCTAAATCTCCCTCTCTTTTCCTTAGGCAATACTATCTGTGGCATTCCTGGATTGTCCTTATAGGTACCAGCCTCTAACTCAAGCATACATTCAGCGTGCAAGGAGCAAGTTTTAAGTCCTATGCCATTTTTACTCATGTATTTGTCAGTTTAACAAGCATTAACTTAGTATTTACTATGTGCTAAGTAAGTGCTGTGAACAAAGTTAGTGATGATAATAAATATTCCAGGCCTCTGGGTATCCATCTTCTAAAAAGGGCAGAACTCAACAATTGCCATAAATACATAAGAAATAAAAATAATACATTTCCAGAGATAAGAAGAACAAGAATTAAGAGAGGGTTTCATAGAAAGGATGATATTTGACCTGAATCTCAATGGATAACGTAGCTTGACAATTGCTCAAGGCTGACCAGGTGGTGGGCACCACTCAAAATGGTTTCAGGAAACTTTTGGTTGGCCAACCTGGCCAGAGTTTGGGTTTTTATGGAGGAGGGATCGGAAAATAGGGTGAGAAAATGAACAAGAGCTAAATAATGGAAATTAGCTTCTATGCCATAGTAAAGATTTGACATATATATATGTTTTAAAGATTTTATTTATTTATTTGACAGAGAGAGAGAGAGAGAGAGAGAGAGAGATATCACACGTATGTGGAGAGGCAGAGAGAGAGAGGAGGAAGCAGGCTCCCCGCTGAGCAGAGAGCCTGATGCGGAGCTTAATCCCAGGACTCTGAGACTGACCTGAACCGAAGGCAGAGGCTTAACCCACTGAACCACCCAGGTGCCCTGATTTGGCATATATTTTTAAAGCAGCGGGGAACCATTTGCAAAGTGAAGAGTTTTTGGATCAAACTTTTTTTTGTTTTTCCTTCCAGGGGGAAGAATAAAGAGAAGGTGAAAGGAAAAGCAAACCGAGAGGACAAAAATAGGATGGAAATATAAAGCAGTACAGAAAGGAGGTATTTAGAAGATGTATAAATAGAATGTACTGGCTGACTGAATGGGAAACAATTCAGGATCATTTCAAGCTTTCTACTTTTTGGGATTGGTTGACTGGTAGAGGGAGGCAGGAAATACACAAGGAAGATTCATTTGGGGCTAGGACTTTACTTTTGAGTATTTAATATCTGAGAGGCTACTGGGGCATCCAGGTGTGAAAGAAGTTGTTAGATTCTGAACAAATGAGATAAAAGACAGCAGTAGTATGATGGAGAAAACTATTGGGACAACATGGCTTAATATGAGAGCTAAAAGAGTGCTAATGAACCTTATAATTGGGAGGATCTATCCATCAGTCAAGGCAGCCTTGACAGGAATGAGTCCATGTGGAAAGTCTGCTCAGATATGAATAACAGTTAGGATGAACAGAAATTGGAAATAAAAAAAGGGGTTATCAACTGGAACAAGTTCCCAAAAGATAAGAGGTGTAGTATCTAGAAAGCAGGTGATGGCATTAGGTTTGTGAGTTAAGTCAGTAAATCATTTAACAGATATTTGTTAAAACACCTACCCTGTCCTATCTCTGAGATAGGTTTTGGGGATACAGTAGAGAACCAGAGACATAGACTTTGTCTTCATGGAGCATTATAGCATGGGATGCAGACAACAGAACAAATAAACTTATGTTTTTTTTAAGATTTTATTTATATGAGAGAGAAAGCGAGAGACAGAGCATGAGTGGAGAGGGAGGGGCAGAGTAAGAGGGAGAAGCAGACTTCCTGCTGAGCAGGGAGCCCAAACCCGGCTCCATCCTAGGACTCTGAGATCATGACCTGAGCTAAAAGTCAGACACTTAACTGACTGAGCCACCCAGGCACTCCAGAATAAATAAACTTACAACAAATGGTGATCAGTACTATGAAGATAAGCAAGAAAATGTTAAATTGGAAAATAGCCGGGCAGGGTACAAACAGAAAAGCCCAGTGAGACTGAGTGATCAGGGAACATCTCTCTCTCTGAGAATGTAAGCTGAGATATGAAAGGGCAGAAAGAACAAGTAATGCAGAAGAAGGGCAGGGAAAGTCATGCTCAGAAGAAACACTCTGTTGAGACGTTAGCTAAGCTACTCCATGGTATCGCTGTCTAGGCATCTATTTTGTGTGGCTGAGTGGCTTTCAGGGACCTGAAACTGTCCCCAGCTTCCTCATTCATGTGCTTACCCTAGATAATAGCCCTTAGAGTCACGAGAAAATTTCCCGGTATGACTTCCCCAATGGCTCTTGTGATCGTCTCCTCCATCTCCCAGGATCTTTTCTTGCGTGCTTTTAGATAGATCTCTGTGGAGCTCACCAAATCCCACTCTTTTGGTTTGAGTTGACCAATACAGCCTTGGCCTGGGAACCCCAAAGCACTCTGCCCACAGACCCTGATAAAGATGCACCTCAGGTCCTACTGCTCTGTCTGCACTCTGCCCTGACCTCCCCATGCGGCCCCTTGAGGTGTACAGTGTACTCCACCCAGAACCTGTGAGTTATAAACATCTCTATGTCAATTTCTCTTGTGGTTTATTGTTGAACTGTGCCCCCCATCCGGCACCCTGCGCTTCACTTAACAAAAGTTAATTTAAGAGTCCTAACACATTCCTTTGCATCTGTGGCAAGAAAGATCCTAGTAAGTCTGAATAACTGAATAAAGAGCATTTTGGCAACCATTGTGGGAGGGGAAGTATGCAGGGGTCTGATCACACAGGGACTTAGCAGCTATCACAGTGATGTATGACCTTGTGCAAGGGAAAGCCGCTGAAAGGTGGCCGAATCAAGTCTGAGTTTCAAGATCACTCCTGCTGTCACATGGAGAACGAAGTAGAAGGAATCGCAGAAAAACAGCAAAATGAGATAGAAGATTATTATCCTCAGAATAATGGAGATGAGCAATGATAGTGCACTGAATCAGTGGGGCTGGCATGGAGACAGAGAGAAATGAATGGATTCAGCACACAGTGGCTTGCTGACAAGAGAGATGGCAAGGGCCTGAAGTCCATCCCTGGGTTAGGTGTCATTTGCTGAGGTGAGGGAGAATGAGGAGACCAGAGCACACGCTGCCCTGGAAATCAAAGGCTGCGTTGGAGTTGGTTAAGTTTGAAGATCAATTTTGAAAGTGATCAGTCTGTAGATAGCATTCAAATCCACATGACTGGGTAAGAGGTGGAAGTGAGAGGTAGAACAGTATCTCATAGGAGGAGAAAGAAAGGAATTAACTTAATCATGTGGATAGATAAATTTCTAGGACAGGTGAGAAGTTGAGAGGAGTCTCTGGTTAATAAGCTATATATATATATGTATATATACATATATATATATATACACAGCTATATATATATACATATATATATGTATTTTTTTCCGTTGAGTGGAAAACAAGGGTTCCTTCTGATGCGAGAGTAGGAAATGGGGTTCAAACCTTATAAAATATAGTACAATTCACAAATAAAAGATTGAGAAAGGGAGAGAGAGAGAGAAATGATTATGAAAGTATGAAAGTATTGACAAACCAGAGCATTGGGAGGACGTGGATTTAGGGATTTATCACAGCATTAGTCCATTTGATTAAATCCCCCCCAGCATTACCCAAAGTGAATGATCAATCAGATTGACTGGTTTGGGGATTTACAGGAAAAATAGAAGGGATATTTGCGGGCAAGCAAGGGAAGATGCTATTAAAAGAATTATTGCAGTCAGGGCTTTTGAGCGGAGGAAGAAAAAATGACATTGGAAGGGAATAAATGACTGAGAAAAAGCAGGGGTTCCAGAGAGTAGAGATCTTAAAACACGCTTTGTTGGAGTAGGAATTCTGCCGTTACACCTCAAATGTATTGAGCGGAATATTGAGTGGAGGAAGTTAAGATTGACAGCATTAGGTAGTGATTGAAAGAGGCATGTGAAAAATAGGGATTAGTTTATCATGGCTCTCAGGTTTCTACCTTGGGTGACAGGTGGAGACGACTCAGTGCACCAACCTAGGGACAGAGGGAAACTGGTTTTCTCCCGCAAAAGGATGATACCAAGTCTAGTATTAGGCTTGTAAGTACGTTTGAGTTGCTTTGGGTACATCTGCATGGAGCTCTCTGAAAGGCAGCTGTACCTGAAAAATTAGTTTGGGATTTGGATGGAGGAATGGACAGTGGTTATTATTTAAATGGCAGAATTTAGAGAAGACATGAAATTATCTTGTGGGATAGAAACCAAGAAGTTGGTTGCTTCTGATCTCCCATGCATAATACTTTCCTCCCCCACTCAAGTCCCTCTGTTCTCTCTCTATTGTTATGCAAGAGCCAGAGTCTATGTTGGTAAGATTCTCCAGACACAGGCAGTTTTCGTTACTTGCCTAACGAAAGTTGTTGCAAGGGCCAGAATGTAAACTCAGGGATTTCCCCTCATTGTGTTTTTACTCAGGTTGGGACTGACAGCCTTGGCCCCCAAGGGCTAACATCTGTCAGTTAGACAAGACTCATTTTAACTGTTGGCTAATTTGAATGCCCTCACAAATGCCAGGGCAAAAGATTGGACCCAAAGATGTGCAGCTGACATTCACAAGCTATAATTAACTGGTTTGACTTAAAGCTTTCATCAACATGAAAAACCATAATCAACCTCCATAATGTAGTTTACTTCACCCATTTCATTATGTGGTTAAAGCTCTGCCATCTTAATGTCTCCTGCAGTCAAAAATACAGACCCATGGCCCTCTGTGGGAGGGGAAATTGTGCCTGGACTCTGGACCAAGGACACATTACTGGAGCAGAGCCGTTGTTCAAGCTCCTTTACTGCACCATCTTGGGTGTTTTATGCTTGGAATAGTGCATGAAAGTCACATCTATACAGCACTCTGCACAGTGAATAATGTACAGAAGATATTCAATAAATATTATTTTCCCTTCTCCCACCACCAGGTTTAAAACTTACCTATTTATGTGTAGCTATGAAATTTGCTAACATCTTATTCTTTTTTTCATATTTAGAAGAAATATGTTCATGTTTCAGAAATGTGTTATAGCATGGTTAGCATAATATATTCTAACTGATATCTATTTTATAGTGAGAAATAGTTACGTGCATATGTATTCACATATGCATAAATACATAAGTGTATGGGGCTTATACAGAGTGAATATTTTAGTTATAGCTATCAGCTCCTAGATGATGAAGTATGGTATGAATCCAATGTAATATTTCTATTGGATATAGTGTTTGTTTTCAATTTGACTTGTATTTGTTGAATTTTTTCATGAACTGTTGAGAAATGAAAGTCACTTAGAGACTTACACCTAAATTTCCAGTCTACTCTTATTCATTCATGTAGTATGATTTAGAATTGTAAATACTTATTTTTATGAAGTTATTTGGAATTTATGCCATTGCATATAGTTGAATCCTTTAGTTTGACCATTATGAATTCTCCCATTCTAACTGCAACTCAATTTCTGACTTCCTCTCCAAAAACTCCCCAATACGCTACCCTATACTCTGTTTAAGAAAACATCTAGAACTTTCTCTTTTTTGTGCTTCCGATTTTGCTGTTTCCCAGTACCTGAAATTTTCTCCATATACTCTTCATGTTTCTGAATTCTTAATTCTGATGATACCATCCCAACTGAAAACCACAAATTCTATGTCACTTAACTATTTACTAACTTGCCCTTTATGGAGATGGTTTTCAATTTCCCAAATGGAGAACTAGGTATAGTTTTGAATACTGATTAACTTCTTTCTTATACCTCTCCTTACACATATTATGTGCTTAATAAACATTGTGGATTGATTTTCTTTCAATTGGTAATATATAAAAACCTCTCAAACAAATGAATGATTTTAAGGATTTTTAAATTTTATTTTATTTTATTTATTTTTGAGAGTGGTGGAGAGAGGAAGTGAGGGAGAGAGCACCTGAAACAGGCTCCACACTCAGTGCAGAGCCCGACATGGGGCTTGATCTCAGGACCCTGAGATCATGATGGGAGCTGAAATTAGGAGTGGACACTTAACTGACTGAGTCACCCAGGCACCACTTAAGGATATTTTAAAATGCTGGTGATAGATTAAAAAAAAATGAGACTAATGTGGAAAGATAATCAAATATTGACTAAGGGTATTAATAGAAAAAATCTGCTAGATTAGAATTACTTAATTACTAATATTCAATATTACTAACGTTTTTATTATGTATCTCAAAAATCCAAAAAAGAATTAGAAGGTCACTAACTAATTCATTTTCCCCAAACTTGTTAATACTAAAGTAACTATGCAAATTTGCTTTCCAAATGCAGCTTAGGGAATAAACTATTCTATACCCTTATTACGCAGGAAAACCTCATAGAGGTGCACATTTTGAAAACAAAACAAAACAAAACAAAAAATATGTAACCATCTATTGTCATACAACTGGGCTTTGGCCGATCATCCATATTAAAAAATCATTTAAGGAACGTTCTTTTCTTTGAGAGTCAAATACATTTTAATAGTCTACAAAGAAAATAAGGTTCCCAGAGTAGATATATTGATATCTCTTGTTATTAAACCTTTTTTCCATTCCTTCCTTTCTTCCCTCGGTCCCTCCTTCCCCTCCCTGCCTTTCCTCCTTTCTTCTCTCCTTCTTCCCTTCCTCCTTTCCTTTCTTCCTTCCCTTCTTTGTTTTCAGATATATCCACTGTGTATCTACTATGTACAAGTTCCTTAGAGAACAGGGTTTAATATGATAGACAAGAGGCAGGGTTTAATATGATAGACAAGAGGCATTTCCTCTTGATATTTCAATTAGTCAGGAAGACAATACACATGAATACACATGAAACAAATGAAGACACAAGATAACTTTAGACTGTAATGAAAGCAGTGAAGGAAGCAGATATGGGGACACAGTAGAGAGGTACACATTTAGCAAAAAGTGAATTCTTAAGGGGTTAAACTAAGGAGTGTGGGAAAAAAGCTGTAGTGGAGAGTCTGATAGCAACAGAAATTGACTCTATTTTTTGCCTGACAAATAAATAAATAAATAAATAACATAAAGAAGAAAAAGTAATTTTGGATAATGACTCTTTTATTATCTTTTAAGATATTTGATTTATAGATTACCAGATAATTATAGATTATCTGGTTGATTATGTAAAATATGATTCTCAGAAAAAAATAATAAAAAATGGAGATAGAAAATGGGGTTGAAAGCAGAATTATTGTGTCTTTCTTTCACTTTCTCTCTATCTTCTCTCTCTGTATTTCTTTCTTTCTTTTTTTTCCTTTTCCATCTCTTCTCTTTGCTGCTTTCAATAAACATTTATCATGCCAGGCACTGGGCCAGATTCTGAGAAGAGAAAATACAAATATGACATTGTTTCTGTCATCAAGGAGTTTATGGTTTAAAAGATTCATATGTTACTTCACATTCCTAATTTTAGCTCTCGGGAATAAAAAATAGTGAATATAAAATTTCTTTGGGTGAGGTAACTTAGACCAATGTAAACACTTAAAGTTTTCTGGAATCTCCTTTCCTTAGGAAACTGAAAGAGTCTTTCTCTCATCTCCTCAGGTTTCTACTCATATGTCACTGTTTCAGAGTGTCTTTTTTTTTCTTTTTTTTTTAACCAGCCTTTTAAAATAATATTTCAACCTTCCCCTAGACTTGTTCCCTCTGTCCTTCTCCTGTGTCCTTTTTCTCTTTGGCACTCATCACCTTATCAAATGCCCTATGATTTACTTATTTATTTATCATCTAAGATACCTGTGTTACTCTTCTAACATGTAAGTTTTATGAGATCAGGAGTTTTGGCTCATTTTGTTTACTCATGCATTTGCAGTGCTTAGAAAAGTTCCTATCACATACCAGGTACTCAACATATATTTAGCAAATGAATGAATGAATGAATAAACATTAGAATAACAGAAAAATAAAATGTATATTACTTTTGGAGGATTTAACAGAAAGCAGATCAGTTATAATCCAGATTTTATTCTCAACCCTTCAAGACTACCTCTGTTCTCGTTACTCACTGCTATTTACTTCTAGCTAAACCTTATTAAAGTATCTTCCACTTAAAGAAAAAGGAAAATATTAACCATAAATAAATAGAGGGCAATTATTTAGCTCCAGCTCAAACTCTATATGGACAACTTTCTCAAGTCAGTTCTAAGAGACAGTTATTCTAAAAAAAAAAAAAAAAGATATTTAAAAACTCATTACTTACATAATGTATAATTTGTTGTTCATCAATTAACAAAAGACATTTCTTTTTACCTTGGCTTCAGGAAGTTTCTTTTCTACCTTGGCCTCCTTCTCAGGAAGGAAACTGCAGATCGGATCCTGAACTGTTTAAAAAATAATTTAACACTGCCCTAGAAGTGTTGCTAATATTTTTGAAGCTATAGCAGCCAGCTTTTAAATTTTTAAAAAATATACTTACAAAAATAAGACTTTCTGGTGTTTAAACAACTCAATAAGACTTTATATTAAAGTGTAGCCATTGGTTATTATGTCTTATATTTTTTAAAATGTGATTTGGGGTCTTGAATACTTTTAAAGGCTAGGGTAACTTGTGTATTTATAGTAATGGTAGACCACGTTGTTACCTTTAAGCAAAAGTTGCAAGTAACATGGACTACTGGAGTTCAAAAGGGGAGAGATTTCCTCCCTAAGGGCAGTTTTGTACATAGTAGCAAATATACGGGTATCTGGTGCTTGCCTCTGCCCACTCTTTGGAGCCCTGAAAAGTGGAAAGCTTAGTCACTTGAATGGTCTCTTAAAACATACACAAAAGACGTGGGACAATTACATTCCTTGTGATTGCAAAAATAGTGTGCAGGCCCAATAACACAAAGGAAAGGAGTGGCAGGTGTTTTTATTTCCAAAACTCTTATTTTACTAGAGCATAAGAGTCTTCAGACACACATACTAACTCTACCACCTCATTTTTATGTGATCTTGGGCAAATGATTTCACTTTTTCTTTTTTAAAGATTTTATTTATTTATTTGATAGACAGAGATTACAAGTAGTCAGAGAGGTAGGCAGAGAGAGAGGAAGAAGCAGGTTCCCTGCTGAGCAGAGAGCCCGATGGGGGGCTCGATCCCAGGACCCTGAGACCATGACCTGAACCAACGGCAGAGACTTTAACCCACTGAGCCACCAAGGTGCCCGATTTCACTTTTTTAAGTTTCCATTTTCCCCTCTTACAATGGGCTTAATGATTGGAGCTCCCAGGTGGAGTCTCATAGGGCTAATTCATTAAATTACATAATTCATGTCAATTTTTAAAGAAAATGCCTGGCATGAAATAAGATATCAATCAATTTTGGGGCACCTGGGTGGCTCGTTGGTTAAGCAGCCAACCGTTGATTTCCGCTCACGTCGTGATCTCAGAGTAGTGAGATGGAGCCTCAGGTCGGGCTCCACGCTCAGCATGGATCCTGCCTAAGGATTCTCTCTCCCTCTCCCTCTGCCTCTCCCCCAACTTGCATGCTCTCTGTCTCTCTCTTAAATAAATAAATAAATCTTTTTAAAAAGACATCAATCAATTGTAGCTGCTGTTATCACTATAATTACCAAACTATTCTTCACTTGGCAGGCAATAGTTACTGTTCAAATTCATCCTAAGCATGTAGAGACTTCTCTAAAATATTTAGCAAACTTAAAGGGTAAAATATTTTGAATTTTCTTATCTTTTTTTTTTTTTAAAAGATTTTATTTATTTGAGAGAGAGAGAGAGCATGAGTGGAGAAGAGGGGCAGAAGGAGAGGGACAAGCTGCGTGAGAGAGAAGGCAGACACTTAACTGACTGAGCCATCCAGGTGCCCCTTCTTATCTGTTATTATAAAACATTTAGGCAGGGCAATCTTCTTAAAAGCCTTTATTATTATTGTTATTATTGGTGCTGTTTTAAAGATCCGTTGATGAATACAATTTCAGAGTTCCTTGTCTTTTAAATTTTGGTTGGAATGAACTATTTGAATCTAAAAGACACAAGGTAGTTTAGTCATACAACTGAAAGCTTTTGGTTACATTCAAGAATAAACAAAACCAAACAAAAAGACTTTAGGCATTGGTTGTGCCCCCTTGAAAATTAGCTCTGAATTAGGATTACTAACATACTTAGATCATAAAAATCCTAGATTTTTACGGATTTTACGCTCTGGATTACACTTAAGATTTACAGTTATGACTTTAGTTATAGTCACTGCATAATTCCTGAGGAATAGTCTATCTGCTTTGAGAGTCTCTAGGCAGAGATAGGAGAGGCATCAGGGCCCACCTTTAATAATGAAGCAGGTTTTGCACAGGAAAAAAAAAATCAATAAAATGTAAAGGAAACACACTGACTAGGAGAAAATATTCAAACCACATAGCTGATAAAGGATTAATATGCAAAACATACATGGAACTCATGCAGTTCAACAGCAAAAATAATAAATAAATAAATAAACAATCTGATTTAAAAAAAAGCCCAGGGGACCTATATAGACATTTTTTCAAAGAAGACACACAAAAGACCAACAGTACATAAAAAGGTGTTCAATGTCACTAATCATCAAGGAAATGCATATCAAAACCACCATGAGCCATCACTTACACCTGTGAGAATGGCTATTATCGAAAAGACAGGAGATAAGTGTTGGCAACAATGTGGAGAAAAGGAAACCTTTGTGCACTGTGGGTGGGGGGGGGGTAATGTAAATTGGTGCAGCCCCTCTGGAAAACAGTAGGAGGGTTCCCCACAAGGTTAAAAAAAGAGTCAACATACGATCCAGCAATCCATTTCTGGGTAAAGATCTGAAGGAAATGAAAACAAGATCTAGAAGAGGTACCTATACCACCACTTTCATGGCAACATTACTCACCACAGCCAAGATATGAACACGACCTAAGTGTCTGTCAAT
Source organism: Enhydra lutris kenyoni (assembly GCF_002288905.1). NCBI lineage: Eukaryota > Metazoa > Chordata > Mammalia > Carnivora > Mustelidae > Enhydra > Enhydra lutris. Next base: position 42,874,905 of record NW_019154091.1, read on the forward strand.
GAATGAATGGATAAAGAAGATGTGCTACATATATACAGTGGAATTTTATTCAGCCATAAAAAAAAAAAAAGAAGGACGTTCTCCCATTTGCAGCAACAGGGATGGACCTTGAAAGTACTGTGTTAAGTGAAGTAAATCAGGTAAAGAAAAATAGTTCATTATCTTGCTTATATGTAAACAAAACAAAACACAATAAAGCCCTCCACAAACTCATGGAAACAAACGATTAATATTAGTGGTTGCCAGGGGCAGATATAATGGATGAAGGTGGCCAAAAGGTGTAAACTTCTAGTTATGACATGAGTAAGTTCTGGGGGTATATAGGGTAACTGTGGTTAATGACACTGTATTGTAGACTTGACAGTTGCTAAGGGAGTAAATCTTAAACATTCTCATCACAAAAAAAGGAATGATAATTATGTGAAGTGACGGAAGTGTTAACTAACTCTAATGTGGTAATTATTTTGCAATGTATAAACACAGCAAATCAGCACGTCGTGCACCTTAAACTTACAGAACATTATATGTCAATTACATCTCAATAAAGCTGAAAAAAAAAAGGAACAGCTTGATCAACGTTAGACTGAAATGCATGAGTATCTGGGGTACCTTATTTATTCTTTGTTTCTTCTATGTGACAGTTGATTAAGACTGAATAAAAATGTAGGTTTTCACCTTGTATTCTACTATACATCCTAGAATTACTTCTTTCCTTTTATTGTATTTCCTTTTGCTGATTTTATTTCAAAAACAGAAAAAAATACATTTCCAAAAAGGATTTCACTTATGTTTATACTTTTGGACTTTTTGGGATTGATTAGACCTCCCCGACTTGTTTTCTCAGAGAAAACAGAATCTTTAAAGCCTGTAGTGGAACATTCTCTGTGCAAGGTTTCCCTCTTCACCATTTAAGCTTATATTAAGTCAGTGATTTCTGACAAAGATTTCTCTTGAGCATAGTAGTCATTAATTAAATATTTCTGGAGTGGTGCCAGTCATATATTATATCTTCTTAAATTAATATAAGATAGGTTTGATTGATTTAATAACAGAGTTTAAAATCTATATCTACATTATTGAAAGAGATTTCTATAGAGGTTAGAAATTTTTAAAAAGATCTTAAATTCAATACAAAAATAAACATAGAAAACAACAACAATGACAGCAAAATTTAAAGTCTGTCTTCTGAATTTCTAGAATCACTTTTTTTTTTTTTTAAAGAAGTGACTTGTGTAGGCCCTTAGAAGGTAATCAGTAGTAAGACAAGCCTTTATTGGGTCTTTGTGCCATATGGAAAGATTTAATTTTACCTTAACATTTTACTATTACTAAAATATTTGTCCCTATGGAAGACGGATCTTCAGAAACACACACACATAGATATATGTACACACACAATTTTGTTATAATAACCTATAAACTTGAGTTCCCAATGGACTTTCACATGCAGACTTTTAGGATACAAGTACCTCCCAGCTAAACTCACTGATGATACTTAAGTGTTGGAGACAACCCACCTGGGGTTATTGGTAAGTGTCTAGATGAAATACAGGGGTTATTGATGGCACTTACAAGCCTATTTCAAGACTGCTTGGCTTATGTTTTAGTATTGTCATCCCATAAGGCCCCATTCTTACACCTACCTCATGGTTTTATGTCTGTCCAATGCTTCCCTTCTTTAATTAGCAAATATATACTGACAAATACAATGAATAGTAAGACAAACATGTGCCCATGTTTGGTGATTCCCAAAGTGATCAAATGTTACTTTTTTCATATTTGATTCTTTCTGAACTTCCTACACTTCCCCCTCAATAGAGTAGTTTGCTGATCTATTGGGATGGCCATATTCAGAAAAAGTAGCCTGACACATGCAGTGGCAGACAGCATGTTATCAGTTTTATTAGAAAGGTTCATGATGATGGATTAAGATGAAGAGAAATGCTTATATTTTTAGGTTAGGCATTTTCAGGGCACAAATACATGATACTTTTCCATTTATGACCTTTACCTCAGATAAGTGTTACATTGGTCTCAGAAAATTAGCTCTTAAGCATAATAGAAGGAAGGGTCAGCTTAGAAAATATGCATTTATCTAAAGTAGTTAAGAAAGTACATGATGAACATATGCAGGGTTATGGAGGGAAGTGAATATGCTGGAACTTGACATGATAAACTCTTCCTAAGGCTATTGTGGTGTTGGCGAAGTAATGCATAGGCTAGATTCTCTAATCCAACACCACTCAAAATTCTCCCATCCCAAAGCTAACAACACTGAGCTAAGCTGATGGGGTGAGATAGGTATTGAACTTAAAATGTGATCAAGATGCATTTTCCTTTGTTGGCTAGAAAGTGCCCTGGACTTCTTTTTGTCTAAAAACTCATTTTTTAAATGGTTATTTCACAATTTTGAAAATCCAAGTAAAAATATATATTCTATCAGAGCTGATGGGGTGAGATAGGTATTGAACTTAAAATGTGATCAAGATG
>NW_019154091.1:42877404-42889041 GCF_002288905.1 Enhydra lutris kenyoni
GATTTTCCTTTGTTGGCTAGAAAGTGCCCTGGACTTTTTTTTTTTTGGTCTAAAAACTCATTTTCACAATTTTGAAAATCCAAGTAAAAAATAGATTCTCTCAGAGCTTTAGTGTCTTCATCTGTAAAGAGAACAATTCATTTTGAGAAATTGTTGTTGAGACTAAATGGAATTATAAGGGTACTTTTTTTTTTTTTTTAAAGATTTTATTTACTTGAGAGAGTGCGAGCACAAGCATGGGGAGGCAGAGGGGCAGAAGGAGAGGGAGAAGCAGGCTCTCCACTGAGCAGGGAGCCCAACATGGGCTCGATCCCAGTACCCCGGAATCACGACCTGCACCAAAAGTAGCCACCCAACTGACTGAGCCACCCAGGTGCCCCATAAAGTACTTTTTAATCAAGGCACATTGTTAATTAAAGATATTATTAGTTGAAATACAGATAACTCATATATTGCACTAGAAATGTACTCTCAATTTATTTCATCATTAGTGCTTGATTTTGGAAAGCTGTCTTAATGATAGTAGCTCTGTCTGCTTAGTTAAACAAAAGAAAGGAAGGAAAGAAGGAAAAGATGGAGGGAAGGAGGGAGGAAGGAAATAAAACAGAGAAACAAAGGGAAAGGAAAGGAAAAGAAATCTCCCTTAATTCCCTCAATTATCTTAGATCTGTATTGGACAACATTATACTCTCTAACATCAAAATATAGGAAAAGTTCAAGAGATATAAGACAAAGCTTATTGGAAATTAAGTTTGTCCAAGAACTGCTTCTTTCTCAATTAGGTATCTAAAAGGTCAAGATGTATCCAAACACTGAATACAATTTGCTCTATTTGTAATAACTTTTCTCAATATGGCCTACAATTTTGGAGATACCAGCATTAACACCAACAAGAGCAAGTGCACGGGTAATGGCCCAAACTGCAAACACATGCAGCCAAAGTACGAGCAAATATTTTAGAAGTAAAGAAACAACACACACATACACACACACAAGAGTGAAGAGAGTGAATAATTTCAGTTATACCCTTTTTTACACACTCTATAACATTGCTACTTTATACTCTGTCTTCTAAAAAAAATAAAAATTAATCATTGAGGTGAAAATGTTTATCTATAGGTATAAGTAATAATTAAGCTTATAAGAAATTATGAATATCATTTATCAAGAATAAATATGGTTTAGTTGAGCCACCCATTTAAAGCTTATTCCAGGTCTATATTTAATCTGAAGAACAATTAAATTCTCCATAAATTTTAAAGAAAATTTAAAGAAAAAAGAAGTTTAAAATATATATATATATATACTAATGATGATACATATTTCATTTCATTGGAGTACAACGAAATGTTTTTGGCTATCTATATGTATAAACTGGTATGTGACGACTCATATTCTAAAAGGTCTTTCACGTTGGAAAATCTTTATTTCCATGTGTGAGACACTGTCTTAGGTGCTAATGATATAAAAAAGTCCCTGACCTCAATATACTGGGAGGTAACTCTTGTATTAAAAGAATTAAAACTTGTTTAGGTAAATACTGCAATGGAGATGTGCATAGAGCCTCAGAAAACTCATGGTAGGTATCCCTAAACCAGATTCACTGATGTCGGAGCTGAAAGTTGACACATGAGCAGGAGTTGGCTGGGAAAAGATGTTCTACTTGTGCAAACAGTAAAGAGAGTACTTTCTAGGCAGAGAAAATATCTTCATACATTCTTCAATCTTCATACATTCCATGAATCCTTTTCTGACTCCTACCTACTTACCCAACTCTGTAAATGAGACTTTACACTTTATACTTTTACACCTTAGCTCTCCAAGAGCTTTTTTATCTTTGAACAAGACTTCATTTCTGTATCGCCAGTGTCCAGAACAGGGCTTAGCATTTAATAATCAATGAGGAGAAAACCTGGTATATGGAAAGAACATTGAATTTGAGGTCAAATCTGAGTTTAAATTCCACATTTGGTAACTACTAGTATAACGTAGAGTGAGTTATATAATCTTTTGAGACTCAGTTTCCTAATCTGTAAGATGGATATAATAACATTATACCTTTGAAATATGTTATGAGGAATCCCTTTGAAAGATGTTATGAGGAGTAAATGAGATAGTAACTATAAAATATATATTAAGGTATCAATTTTAGAATAAGTATTCAGTATGTGATGGGTGTGGAGGAGAGATTTCTAGCTATTTTATCAATCTTTGTTCTACCTCTACTTTGGTAAAAGAATGCATAATTTACACTTGAGGACTTAACCTTCTGAAATTATAATTGTTTTCCAGCCTACATATCCAGAAGTGATAATATAGATAAGTTCTGACCAGTGGGAAATTATTGGAAAATTTAGTTTCTTCCTGCCAGTTGGAATATGGACATGATGGCTGGAAATTAAGGAGTAATTTTAGACCATGAGATGGATGGTAGAGATTTAAGAAAAAGGGACTGTGAATCTTTTATTCCATAGTTCATTTTAGGAGCCCTAAAGATCCTACTTCTGAACTCTTTTCAAGAGAGAATAAAACTGTATTAATTTGTTTTCTTTTTCTGATATCAATTAGCATAATGATAGTAGCAATATAGTAGTAGGTAGTAGTAATAGTGGTAACAGCAGCAGTAGTTATTAGAGGAGTAGTGGTAATAATAATATAGGTGGTAACTGAGTATTCCAATTGGTTCTGAGAAAGTATAGTACAGTTTGCTAGGGCTGGAATGAAGACAGGGTTGAATGAAAGAGTCAAATGAAAACTAATAACTCATGTTAAGAACTGTGGATTTTAACCACTGATCCATTTTCAGCAGGAGAATAAAATTTTCAAATTTCACTTGAGATAGCTCACTTGGCCTAGGGCAAAAAAGGTTTATAAGCAACCTTCCCAGGGATGAAGAGGCTGGATTCGAGGAGTCTAGTTAGCAGGTTCACTCAGACATTCAGAGAGATACTCACGGTCTAAACAGAGGCAGTGCATGTAGGCATGGACATGGATGGCTGGTCCTAGACACTTCAAGAGAGATTGTGTAAAGGACTCTTTTGATGTTGGATATGAGTTAAACAGAGGAAGCAAAAACAAGTCTGCTTCTGAATTTGGGAATTATTGGCAAAGTGCATATTTGGGATGCAAGATGATTTCTATTTCAGAAATGCCAAGTGAGGTACGTGAGGAACATTTGTTTTGAGATGTCTACTAAGCATTTAGGCATTCACCATCTCTGCCACTACTGCCACAGGACCACCACCACCACCATCATCATCATTAGCCTCATATCCATCCAAACTAAATTATTATGAGAATTTTTAAGTAAATCTTTGCCTAAATGTAAAAAATAGAAATATTTTCTAGAAGTGTGTGGTGTTATTTTTAAAAGCTACTTAAAATCTACTAGGTTAGTTTTAGAAGGATGGCAAGCTATACTAACAGAGAATTCAATAGTCACCATGTCTCTCAAAAATTTTTTACAAAAAGCTTTTACTTGGTAGAAAAAGACATATCAACCGTATGATTTTTGGCAAATTTCTTCATCTGTAAAATCACATGCGGATTCCTATCCTAAAGAATATGGGTAAAATTCATTGAAATATTTCATAAAGGACAGGCCACCTATAAACACTTTGATATGCTCTTTTAAAAAAAAAGATTTTATTTATTTATTTGACAGAGATCACAAGTAGGCAGAGAGGCAGGCAGAGAGAGAGAGAGAGAGAGGAGGAAACAGGCTCCCTGCTGAGCAGAGAGCCTGATGCAAGGCTCCATCCCAGGTCCCTGAGATCATGACCTGAGCCGAAGGCAAAGGCTTTAACCCACTGAGCCACCCAGGTGCCCCTGATATACTCTCTATGATGTCATTTTGAGCACATTTTTAATGTTTTCTAAACCTCTATCTCTTATGTGTTTAAGTTGTACAAGATGATATCTATGGCTCTATGATTTCCCAGTTAAACTTCACATATTAACACTCAGTTTTTCATTGTCTTGTTAAGACTTTTCTCAATTGTAGGGAATAATGATACAAATTACTTCAACTAAAAAGGAATTCAAGAAAAAGGCACACCTACTGGAATCTGAACACACAAGTCATCTGAAAGAAAGAAACTACACTCCCCATACTACTTCTGAGGTCTGCAAAGCCATGCTCACACTGTCTCTGTCATTCCCTCTCTTTCAGGGAATCCACATTTCTATTTCATTTTTGTCTGAAGAACAACTGCTCTACTTAGTCACTGCTTCTATTTTCTCATAAGTTAAACTTGCAAATGGATCTTGACTTCTTGCGGCCTCAACTCAACCTCTTGCCATTCTTGTTATATTATTTTGACCAAGCATAGTATAAAATGTGGCACCTGTCTCTCAGCAGAGTCTTGGCAGCAGATCTGTCATCACAAGTGTCATGGGAAGGTGAGCAATGATCATCTCTATTAAGTATTATTGCGTCATCAAAGGTATTTCAGGCAAAACCAAAGCAAAAACATAGGAAGTCAGCAAAATGAGTTTGACTATTTCCTCATCTATTTTGTGTATTGGGTATAGACCCATATTTTATCATGGCAGCCTAATTAGGTAAGCCAAGAACAAAACTTCTCCAAATTTAGGGGGATGATAGGAGAGAAATAATGTGGAATGAGATTCGAACTTAAGCCCTGGCATGAGGAATGTAGATGGAATAAAAGAGAATATTTCAAAAATAGTATTTTTTAAAAAATAAAATGTTTTGGGGTGCCAGGGTGGCTCAGTTGGTTAAATGGCTGCCTTTGGCTCAGGTCGTGATCCTAGGATCCTGGGATTGAGCCCCGTATCAGGCTTCCTGCTCAGCAGGGAGTCTGCCTCGCTCTGTCAAATAAATAAATGAGATCTTTAAAAAACAAGTTTTTTCCTAATTAATAAAGGAATAAAAATCCACAAACATTAATCTACAACATATACCAAAAACAAACCAAAATTTATTCTTTGATCACCAATAACCTGAGAATCAAGAGAACTTTGTTGCTGTTTAGGTAATTTCGGCCATATGGCTTTCACGAAGATTTCCCTTTAGAACTAGTGACTTATAATTTGGTGGTACCATATGGAAGACTAGGTAGCTAGTATCTGAATAGATGAAAATGAAGTTTCAGACATACTCCAGGACATTTACTTACCTTCACTTCATCCCACTAAAATATTCCTAGTAAAGCGATAAATAATACAATTATTTTTTTATAATCCAGTTAGTAGATCAACAAAAGACTTACATGCTTTTGGTGGCTGCTTCTTGAGTTTACTGATAGAACCACAGCAAAATAGCAACTATAATTATCTTTTGTATCAACTGTCTAAATTATTAGCAACAGTTCATTAGCCATTAAAATATCAGAATTTAGGGGCACCTAGGCGGCTCAGTGGGTGGACCTTCTGCCTTCGGCTCAGATCATGATCTCAGGGTCTTGGAATCGAGCACCACATCAGGCTCTCTGCTCGGCGCGGAGTCTGCTTCCCTGCCCTCCCCACCCGTGCCTGCATCTCTGTCTACTTGCGATCTCTCTCTCCCATCTGTCAAGTAAATAAATAAGATCTTTTAAAAAAATCAGAATTTATCTCTGATTTAGCAATATAATTTTCTTGATTCCTAGATTCACCCTTTACCCTTATGCAGATTTCTCAAAAATCTAGTCCAATTCAACATAACGGATAACAAGCAACTCAGATCCAAAGGACAGCTAATAAGCTCTTACCATTTTAATAAAACACAAAATAAGGAAAATACCAAGAAAGTAAACTATTAGTTTTGTTTTTAAAAAACTTAAGCTTCCAGAGGACAAGAACGTTATCTAATACATATAGAATGTGGTGCACTGTTGGCACTTGGATATTAAAATTCAATATTTACAAGTGGAACATAATTCACTGAGCCATTCCAATGCACAAGCAAATGGAATGTATTGAATATCTTGGGATTACTGAAATGCACTTTGATTTTATGCAACATCTTGTTAACTTTATCTGTTTTTCATAGCTCTTTTCCATTAGAGGGAGGGCGAGGGGAAAATTGGATCAAGGTCCTGGTTTTTAATACTAGGCATCAACACTATGAAAAAAATCAAAGACACATTAATAAACTAAATATTACCTCCCACTGCTCTCTGGCTACCAGGCACACACAGTTCTTTCCACTGCACTCCTAAGAGGGCCTTCAATAAAGTAAAACTGTGAGTTTGACATTTCTCTTGCTCGCTGCCAGGAAATTCTAAATTGAGTCCCAGTTGTTTTTCAGATTAATCCATTGGAGAGAACAGAATCTGAACACAGTATTTTACAACTTTTTGAAAATTCATTTAGGCTAAATTTAGGTTTGAGTATATATGTAATGTAAGATACATATACACTTAATTATAAAACATTTCCCTTATATTAAGCACACACTAGCAACCTGTCTGTCAAAAAGACAAGGTAGGCATTTTTAAATACGTAAGAACAAATTTGCAATGAATAATAGAAACCACATGTTTGTATAAATATATAGCCAAAACATGCTGTATTTTAAAAATCGGTCTGCTTACGAGAATTAACCTATTTCCTCTCCTAAAATCATAAAAGGGAGAAAAACAGCTAGTAACAGCTTAGCTGCTTGTGTTACATCCGGGAAGAAAATAGTACTTTTTATGAAACCTTACTCGGTGAGACTCTATGCTTTGTTTGAGCCTTCTTCATTCATATGTCAACCAGGTAAACGCACAACAAGGTGCATTTTAAAATCAAAAGATGCTAGCGATTTCCATATTTGCTTTCTGATCTTTTCCAACACTCTGGGAATGGCTCCCCAGGAAGGGCGCCGCAAAGCCTCCACCAGCGAAGAATGCAGTGGGCTCATTCCCCGGATGTACGCTGCGTGAAGCACATTACACCTGGGCAATTCCTATTGATAGAAATTGAATGGAATTGCACTTCCAGGCTTTTTAAGAGCTTATTTGGTGCTTCACATGAGACTTTATTAAAAATAGCGCAGCTCTCAAAAACCTTTTAAGGCAATGGATGCTTTTTAAAAATCTAATAAATATGGATGGCTGATTAAGGAATGTATTTTATATACTGTATGTTAATGCTCTTTTTTTTCTCTTCATTTTCCATCTTTTTTTTCCCCTTGCCTTTTCTGAGGGATTCTAGTAGTAAACTGGCTTTTTTAAAGGTTCCACTATTATCTATATCACAAATTCCTTCATCCTAGTGGGAAATCTGTCCTACTGTCCTACTCTAATCATAAATAAATAGCAGTTTCAATTTATTAAGAACTCACCAAAAAGCAGGGCAAATTCATTTTCCTAACCACCTTTCAGGTGGATATTATCCCCACTTTACAGAGTAGAAACTGAGGCTCAGAATGTTTATTAATTTGCTCAATATCACAAATGTAGGTTGGCAAAGTCCATATTTGGAAATAGGCTTCTGGTACTTATGATGAAAGTCGCAGTAAATGATAGTAATTCTTCTTATGGACTTGGTGTTTTATCTACAGTTCTGAAAGCAAAGAAAAAAATTTCTCCCCAAAGATTCCAGAACACTGCATATCATTCTCTTTCTTCTCCAGCCAATTCCAGGTTTAGATGCTTATAAAGGGAAACTTCCTTTGAAAATCGTCATTTTCAAAAAACTTGTTTTTTTGTTGTTTTGTTTTGTCTTCAACTCAGGAAGCTTGAGCAGGAAAAAGAAGAGTCAGTAAAGTGACAAGTGGGATGATATGAGCAAAGAGGTGCTGGGGCTGTTGGAAACCCGTAAACACCTGGAGGCTCCAGAGGGAGCCGGACAAAGCCTCCTAGGTGAGATAGAGGGTCAGGTTCTCCAGAGTGCACTTGTCTGAAGCGGTGCTGAGAGCACAGAAAAATCTGTTTCCCAGGTTTACTGTTTCTTAAATGGGGGTGGGAGGAGGTGTTTGATCAATGTCTTAAAATATCTAGGTAGGTGATAAATTAAACCCTTCTTAAAAAGCACGGAAACTTAGAACTTAGGTGAAATCCTCGTGGCAGAGTAGTCCTTAATTGAGATGACTACCACATTCTTAACTGAATATAACCAGGGATGATTCTCAACCTCCCTCTTTGTATGGTCTTTCTCCTCTTTAGTCTATATCATTTCTAATTCTACCAAAGGTGAACAAGAGGCTCCATCATTCTTATTACTGTGTTATATCCAAAGGGTTGAATTTATTGTTCTAGCTCTAAATCATTTGTTCAGATTTTCCTAGAAGATACAATCTTCTCTCATTTTATTTTATTGCATTTCTGCTAAATATGCTCCAATTTTTAATGTTCCCATAAATACTAATCCCCAAATAATAAAGATCATTTTACCTAAATACCACCATAAGTGATTACTCTTAAACCACATACTCTTATCAAGTTCACCATTTTGTAACCTATTAAATGTAATCTAACTTAAAAATTTATTTTATATTTTCATGTAAAACAAGTCAGAAAACAAAATCTAAAACAAGAGTTCCTTAAAAGGAATGTTTCTGTAATTTTAGAGGTGCTAGAATACAAATAATTTATATAGAACAAGTTAAAATTGCATTATAAATGAGGACTTATACTCAATAAAATCTTTTGATAAGTAAAAAATATTTTATGCATAGAAAACATGATTTTATTTTAAACTGACAGAAGTTTGCCAGGTCTAAGTATATGTAATTTATCAAGTGACTCCTTATAGGTCATCAGAAAGTAGTTTAAAGGACCTGTTGGAGAAAGATTTCTTTTTTTAGATAAAATGTTTCTTTCTGTGTTGACCTGGTCTCATGTGGTTGCTGAATTCCTAGCTCTCCTCTCTTTGTCTATATCCATGGGATAAAAGGACGACTTCTACACTTCATGACGCAGACTCCACTAAATGCTTACTGCCTCACATAGGGACCAATTTTTTAAGGCAGTGTGGTCATATAATCTTTGGAAGATTGGATCTCCTTATCTGTTTCACAATAGCCTTTTGAAAATTATTTTGGTCAATTCTTTTTCCTTATTAGATCACCGACTAAAAGAATAAGGTCCTTCTACTCTGTACATTTCTCTTTACCTAGATCAGACATTTATCTATATGATTGGCTGTTTCATTATAAGAATATACCAAAACACATTCTAAAAATTAATCAATGAATTATTTTCTATGTGGCAAAACTTAATTGTATTAACTGTTTTTATTTCTTATTTCACTGTTCAAATATCATGCTCTTAAAAGAGGGACACTAAGAAAAGAAATGGAATGAACCTGTGTTTTGTCAGAAAAATTTCTTCTGCTAAGATATTTTTCTTGGGGAAAAAAAAAAAAGTCTTGGGGCCTGGGTGGCTCAGTCCTTAAGTGTCTGCCTTCTGCTCAGTTCATGATCCCAGGATCCTGGGATAGAGCCCCACATGGGGCTCCTTGCTCTGTGGGAAGCCTGCTTCTCCTTCTCCCACTCCCCCTACTTGTATTCTCTCTTTCGCTGTGTGTCTCTCTCTCAGATAAATAAATAAAATCTTTAAAAAAGTCTCATTAATATGTATCAATTAGAAAGATACTTTTGAATTTGTGCATCATCTGAGTAACGGGGTATTTTCAAAGACATCAAGAAGCCATGTGCTCTTTAGAGAGGACAATGAATGAGTCTGTATATCACTTTATCAGGTAAACTAGGGACAATGCAACTAGCAGAAAATATTAATTTATGCAAACTTAAGCATTGAGAAACTAATAAAAACTATTTTTAAGAAAAGACACTTCCCAGTTTTCTATTCCTAGTCTTTAGCTGTTTCTTCATTATATCATCTGCTTCTGCTACTGGGCAAACACCACCAGTACGAAATTTATAGGGAGGAAAGCATAAAAGAAAAACGTAGGATTTAGGAGAGCATTTACTTTTTCCTGGGAATAAAAAAATAAGAAACAACAATTTAATTTTATTTTAAGACTACCTTGCGGGATGCCTGGGTGGCTCAGTTGGTTAATCAGCTGCCTTCGGCTCAGGTCATGATCTTGGCGTCCTGGGATCAAGTCCCACATTGTGCTCCTTGCTCAGCAGGGAGCCTGCTTCTCCCTCTGCCTCTGACTGCCACTCTGTCTGCCTGTGCTCGCGCTCTCTCTCTCTGACAGATGAATAAATAAAATCTTTAAAAAAAAAAAGACTACCTTGCCTTAATTCAATTCTTAGAAAATTAGCAATTCATGCCAGCATAGATTTAAAGCAGTTAAACCAAAAAATTAGTTATAAATACACTGTGAAATAGAAACTCCTTTGGAAATGTGATCTAAAGTACAGATAACGAGAACTGGAAATGTCACAAAGAATAACCAGTACTTTTCTTAAATGTCTATGCTTTACTCATATCATCTCATTATATCCAGTCAAATATCCAGCAAGATGGGCATTTGGATTCTCATTTTATAGTTGGGTAAACTGAGGCTCAAGATGTACAAACATTAAAATTGTTTATAAAAGATCATTCAAATATTAAGGACAGAAAAAGAATGTGAACAAATTTAGAGAGGAAAAATGTGAGTGAGATGGATTGGAATCCATTTAATAGGCTAAATAAAATTGATGGTGTTTCAAATATAAGTAGAATCGAAAAAATTCATTTACAGACTGCACAAATGGGAATGCCTATGAATCTCCAAAATGTCCATTTAAAACCTTTCAACCAAAAAGAACTCTTCTTAACCATAGCTGACAAGAAGATTCTCAGAGATCTGATGATACTATTAATGAAGAGTCAATTGCTACTTCTATAGTTCTAGGCAGTTAAGTTCCTATCTGTAATTGAATACTTTGCCATGAAATCTGGGAATCAGAATTTTGGAATCTGATTATTTTCTTCAAGTGGAATCATGGTAATAGCAATGTGCCCATCACCTTGCTTTATATATCCCTTTTATTATTTAACTAAAATTAATAATTTACAAACAGGCGATAAGAGAACATTAAATTTTGAATGGAGAGGAAAAAAGAATTTGGCTCTTAGCCCCTTGGAATTCATTTGCATGGTCATAGAGTTGAAAGTTTCCTTGAAGTTACTATTCTTTTAACCTATGTACCCATTAACCTATGTACCTTTGTTCTGGCCTAGAACCCAACTTAGCAATTATGGTTGGTTGAAATAAAAAATGTTTGTGTTTATATTAAATTCCTTTATGAGACAACACTTTGGGTAAGTGACAGAGTATTTTAGTAAACAGACACATTTTACTCCATTACATTTTTTAGTATCAACAACTTCTTTCTTTGTTTCTTATGATTTGAAATTAAAAATACAAATGGGAAATGAAGGTAGAGCAAGAAAGTTGTTTAATTACTTTCATGTAAGGATGCATAATGAAAAGCAATGGAATTCTCAGAGTGACTAACAGGAAGTCCCTTTTCTGCTCACAGTGGTTTAGTTTCAGAGCAATGTGATTTTATTAATAAAAATGATGTTTTAAGAATTTACTCTTAGGGGGTGCCTGGGTGGCTCAGTGGGCTAAAGCCTCTGCCTTCGGCTCAGGTCATGATCCCAGGGTGCTGGGATCGAGCCCCACATCGGGCTCTCTGCTCAGCAGGGAGCCTGCTTCCTCCTCTCGCTCTCTCTGCCTGCCTCTCTGCCTACTCGTGATCTCTATCTATCAAATAAATAAATAAAATCTTCAAAAAAAAAA
>NW_019154091.1:42889141-42924141 GCF_002288905.1 Enhydra lutris kenyoni
GATCCCAGCACCCTGGGATCGAGCCCCACATCGGGCTCTCTGCTCAGCAGGGAGCCTGCTTCCTCCTCTCGCTCTCTCTGCCTGCCTCTCTGCCTACTTGTGATCTCTATCTATCAAATAAATAAATAAAATCTTAAAAAAAAAAAAAAGAATTTACTCTTAGAATCTTATTTCCATATCTACCTAACACTAGTTTACATGGAATTACAAGATCAACCATCTTTCCTAAACTGAAATTATTTCCGTTTACAAGTGTTTCAAAATCTCTCTATTCCCACTGCTGATTTTTAGTTGTTAACCCGTTTGTAGGCTATGATGGTAGCATACAACAATCATCCTGCTTTTCCTCTGCACAACTTCTAGAGATTTTCTTAGCAAAGTCAGGGACTGTGTGCTGCAAAACTGTAATGGATCCCCAATAACTACAGGAAAAAAAATCACTAATCCTAGGCATGATATTCGTATCTTCCTGTGATCTAATCTCAACCTATATTTCCTTTCTTACCCTCTAAGAAGACAATAGTCACTGCTTTCCAACTCTACCATTGACTTTTCTGTCTCAAGAATGTTTTTACACTCTTCCCTTTACGTGGAATAACTCCTCATTTCTATCAGTAATTTAAGGGCACATGATGTGATGAACACTGGGTGTTATACACAACTAATGAATCGTCGAACACCACATCAAAAATTATTGATGTACTATATGTTGGCTAATTGAACATAATAAAGAACAAAACATAAAGTAGTTCAAAGTTATGTTGTTCAAAGTTTATATTGGCCATAAAGCCTCCTCTAATCTCCCTCTGTCCCTCATAAAAGGAATTTAACTTATGACTATTGTGTCCCCAACATGTTGTTTCTCAATCCAATGATTGGATTGAGAGCTCTTTCTTCTCTGGGTTATATTTATTTATGTACCTTTTATTTCATTCACTAAATTTGAGGTTTCCTGAGATTGAGAACTATGTCTTACCACTCTTTATATTCTCTGGAATATCCAGCAAATGAAGGGAACATGTCATAGTGTAAAGAAGTATTTTTAATTCTGTAATTAAATTTAAATTCATATAATTATTTGGTGTTTTGATAACCTGATTAGCTTCTGAAAGCTTTTTAAAATATAATATTCATAATACATTTTGAGAAAATGTCAGACTATAAGGTATTATAGTCAATACTATAGTCACTTTTCTCAAAATACTGAATTTTTCTCAATGGAAACAACATTACTACTCTCTCCATGACAAATTGCTAAGTATAATTGTGGATAATAGCCATTGGTTGGTAATGCAATACCACATTATATAAAGACCTTTTCAAGTATAATATTCAGTCATACAATAATTCAGTCATACAACTGTGAGTTGTGCTTACATGGGAAAATAAATGTAATAGAAACAGAGCTTCAGGGTCTTTTTTTTTTTTAAATCAAATAACTTCTGTATGGAAGTTTCAGAAGCTTTTACAGAAGCAAAAAGAAGTATTATACAAAAATAAATTTTTTAAACTTTTTTTTTAAGATTTTATTTATTTATTTGACAGAGAAAGAAAGATCACAAGTAGACAGAACATCAGGCAGAGATTGGGGGAAGCAGGCTCCCTGCTGACCAGAGAGCCCCATGTGGGGCTCGATCCCAGGACCCTGAGACCATGACCTGACTGAAGGTAGAGGCTTTAACCCACTGAGCCACCCAGGTGCCCCACAAAAACAAATTTTAAAGAACTGGATTTGTGAGTTATATCTTGTTTTTCCCTTATATATCTTCAGCCCTGTGGTGAAGGCTGCATTATCAGAGATCCAGTATTAAATGTGGGAGAGGCTTGTTTATCTTATAGGTGGACTGCTAGGAAAGGGTGAATATTCTCAGCTAAAATGGATTTTCTAGCAAAGAGAGGAGTGATATCAAAATGAAGGCAGGATGGAGGGGTGGAAATCAAGGAAGGGAATGGTCGACAAGGAAAGCAGGAGTGATTTAAAAAGACAATTCCTGGTGTCTATACTCTGCATAGACACTGACTCAAAGTGATCCAATAATAAATAATATTTATACCATCTCTATACTCCATGTGACTTAGAGTAAGACCGGATTCTTTTTGGTCATCTGCTGAGCTTATATGTCTTTCTAGTCCCTCTGCAATTAATAGAAGGCTTTTTTTATGAAACAAAACAAAACAAAACAAAACAAACTAATGTTGAGTGAAAAAATTTCAGTCTGTAAGACACTGAGTGATTGAATACTGTCAAATGCAAAAATGTAGGTTTTACAAAGGATGGGTTTAAAAAACTATAAACAAATGACCTTGACATTGATTTTGAACAAAGTTTTAGAAATTTAGAAAACAAAGTTGTAATCACAAGTAAACTTATTAAATAAAAATTAATTAACAAATAATAATTTATTAAAAAATAAATTAAACTAGCCTATCATTTTGTGATAGTATTACTAGGTTGAGAAAGAAGTATAAAGGTCTCAACCACAGACATGTTTCCTTGGCTTAAAGACATCTTCAAGAATCTGAGCACTTTTGAACCTTCTTCTTTCTTTTTTTTAAATTTTTTTTTAAGATTTTATTTATTTATTTGAGAGAGAATGAGTGAGAGAGAGCATGAGAGAGGAGAGGGTCAGAGGGAGAAGCAGACTCCCCAAGGAGCTGGGAGCCCAATGCGGGACTCTATCCTGGAAGTCCAGGATCATGACCTGAGCCGAAGGCAGTCGTTCAACCAACTGAGCCACCCAGGTGCCCACTTTTGAGCCTTCTATTTTGCCATTTTATGGTCTTTGTCTTTGGACTTTCCCTCATAGCAAGTAAGGTGGTTGTTGCAGAAAAAGCCCTCGAGTATCTGCTTTAAGGACATTTTTTCATCAAGAAATTTCTTTTCCAAAAGTTCCAAGCAAACCTTCCTTTAGGTCATTTTGGCTAAATGACCACGTGTCCATGTTCTAGCTCCAAAGAAGTACTGGGAATGTGAGTATTTGGAATTTTTAGCCTCTGTGGAGGAAGGTGAACTCTGCCAGCAAGAAATTAGTAGAGGGAGAGGTAATTGAATGGAGAGCCATATTAGTAGGATGATACTACAAACAAAAACAATATCCAGGAGCTCAAATATGATAGAAGCTTATTTCATATTTATACGGATTTTTAAAAGACTTATTCTAAATGAATGGTCAGCTCAGTTTTTGTTTCAGGGAACCAGGTTCTTTCCATTTTATGGCTCATCTAATTTTAACAGACTTTTAAGTTCACTGTGCTAGCTTGGATCCAGCCAGCTAAAGAGGAAGGAGTGGGGAATGATACTTGCTTCTCAAGCTCTTTGTCCTAAAAGTCATGTGTACCACATCCCAAATCATTCCACTGGTAAGAGCTAATCACTTGTCCTCTTTTGTCCTTTCTCTTCCCCACCCAGATGGAGGTTTGAGGAATATAAGCCTTGACTAAGCTGAACTTCCCAGCAGCAACCAAATTGTGAACCAATATGTGAGTAGGATAATCAAATAGTTTGATGGTAGAATGATTACATTTCAAGAGTTCTGATTATGAATACATTATCACCCCAGAGGGATGTCTCTAACAGGAAATTGCAGGGTATATCAGCATTTTTACTAATGACTTGTTTGAGGATATATGATGACATGCTAATCAAATTTTTAGACATCTTGAAATTGAGAGGAAGTGCCAACACATTGGTTGAAAGTTCTAAGATCCCCCAAAAGATCTTAAAAGACAGCAATAAGGAGTCAAAGTGGGTATAAAATTGTTAGAAAGAAATACCAATTCCTACGGTTAGGTCATTATATTCAGCAACACAGTTTAATTGGACAAATGTTTATTTAGTTCATATTATATTCAAGGCATTGTGCTAAACTATGTATGGAATATTGGAAATAAGAGTTAACATGTAGAAAGAAAAAAAGCAGTCTTAGGTGATTGAAAAACCAATATGAATTACTAGTGAAGAGTCTTTCTCCATATGTGAGAGTTGTTTGTATATTTGTGTGTACACATATATGTATTGTTTATGTATACATCTTGGTTAAATTATAACATTTATAATATACAAAATATTCCAGAACATTCTAGACTCTGTTTTTCAGATTTTTGTCTCAGATTCTAGGTATAACAATTTAAAAAGAAAAGTGAACAAGCTTGATTGCTTTTGGAAGAGTATGACTGAATTGATAAGTGAATTTCAAATAATTGATACCTATTCACTTATTCATTCATTTATTTGTGATGGAGCTTCCAGTTTTTTCCTTCAAGAAGGTAGGATGTATGTATAAATAGCTATGGCATAAGGCATAACAAGATAAATGCTTTAAAAAATGATGTTAATAAAATTAGTGAGTGAGAGAAGTGATTTCTTCCAGCAAAAATGGTAAGGAAAAGATTTACAGAGTGGGAGATAATTTGGGTTGTTCTTTAAAGATAGACAAACTAGGATATAGTCAAAAGGAAAGAGAAGTGGGGTTGTATTTCAAAGAAGGAGGAAGGACAAAAACTAAAACATAGATATTACGAGAGCTGTAAACTCTTTAATGGCAGCCTGAGTTGCAGGAAGGAAAGAATGGGGGAAACAGCCATTAACTTATTTTGAGATAAAGCTGGAGGTGATCATCAATGTTGGTTAAAGCTTTTGAATTTTATTCAGGATATAAGCAGTCAACAAGCAATACTATATTTTTACTATGTATATAATAGAGGCTATAAAGGTCATAAAGGTTTTACCTGTGTTTATATGAGAAACGGTAAACAACAACAACATCAACAACAAAATGATGAAACAAAAACCTGGAGATATTTAACCAACTCCAGAAGAGAAAATTTATGGTATGAAGCATTATTCATCTCTTTTCATCTTTTTTTTGGTAAGCTCCTGTACCATCCCATACCCTAAACTAAGACCAACAGTGAGAAATTACAGGAAGGCTATATTTTGGATGTAGTATGTGTGTGTTTGTGTGTGTGTAAACATCTCATTATCAACAAAGTACCTTAAATGTATAATGAACCAAACTTGAAAGGGTCTAAACCCAAGTCCGTGTTCATTTGCTGGACCAGTGTAGAAGGGTGATCAGAACATCTTCTGGAAAGTGAGACAGGGATGTCTAAGATTTCTGTTCCAAACCTAGAAATACTATGACTTCACAAAATATGGAAATTTGTTCATATTTCTCCTTTTTGTGAAAAAATTACCATTTTCTGGGATTTTGGAGGGGAATTTTAATTCACTTAAAATTTAGAATTTATGCTATCCAAAGTGATTGACTGAATATTAGCTATTAACTGAATAAGTTTCTGTAAAGAGTTAATATAAACATGAAAAGTTTCCATCTGCCCCTTTCCATAATCAGTTTTAAAAAGCTAAACATTATAAAACAGAAATACGATATTCAAATCTAAGCTACACAGGACATTTGTAGGGTAGAGAACTAATAACTTGTCACTTTTTTATAAATCTTTTTAAGAGGCAAACGCTTGATTTATTTCATTGTTTCATTATCATTTTAATTCTAGTTAGTGAAAAGAGATCATTCAAGGTTGCTCCAAATCAACACAAGCTTCAAACAATTCCTTAACAGTTGTCTTACAACAGACCTTAGCTTATCATACAGATTCTGAAATTTTTCATTATGTTGTTGGAGAGTGTCCATAACTGACACACATCTTGCCTATTAAATATTAGACTTCCAAACTTTCCAACATAAACTCTCCAGTCACATCAAGGCAGCACATTATTCATGCTAATTCCATTTTTGCCTCTCAACATTTTCTTGGGATGTCCTTCCTCTTATTTCCTAACTATAAAAATTTACTCATTCTATAAATTTTCCTGAAATCTTCCTAACTAGTTTAGCTTATGTCAGCTTCATCCTTCATTGACCTTGACATAGTAATTATTGGCTGTATTTCATATCTTGGTACTTAATCACATCTAAACTTATGCATCTCTTCATTTGTTCCATATTGGTTTTATTTTTCTTCCCAGTGAGAATATATGTTCTACAAGGTCAGATGACACATCATACATCAACTTTGCATCCCCTGGAATATGCAGAATGGCACTGGGAATTATGTGAAGTTCTTATGAAATAAGAATGAAGTAGAGTTGGGTTGAATTGAATTTAATAAGTACTCAAATTTTCTTTGACTTTGAAAATATTGTCATCACAAAATAATAATTTTTATTTTATATATTCTTGCCAAATTACTAAAAATAAAAAGAAAAACACTTTTAAAAGATTTTATTTGTTGTAACTTTCTTCTCTTTTTACCATTATTATTCTTCTTTGCCCTCATCTGGCATCACTGTCTGTTATCTTACTGTACTCTTGCTTTTAGGGTATACTTCCTCACAGAAGACTAGGATATAGTCAAAAGGAAGAAAAGAGGAGGCATGGGGTATTCTAAAATGATCTGAAAGATAAAGATAATAATAGAATGCTTACTTATTGTATCCATAGCTATGAAACCTAATACAATTAAGGAAGAGTATTTGGGTATGAGGAGAGATAGGAGGAGGGTCTGAAAATTAAATGTGTAACTTTTTTATCAGGTTATAGCAGAGGAAATTTTAAATGATATACTGCAAATCCATAATTTTGCTCTCATTTTTGAAATTGAGCTTCCATGAATTTAAATTTCCTGCCATTATGTGATTGTTAATACAAACTCTGTGGCAGACTGTGAGCTCATGGAAACCAGAGCATTGTCTTAACCACCGCATTTCTATTTTTTTTAAGCTTTTATTTTAAAGAAATTTCTATACCCAATTTGGTGCTTGAATTCACACCCCCAAGATCAAGAGTCACATGTTCTACTGACTGAGCCAGCTAGGCCCTGCTCTAATTACTTTGTTTGTAGAGTATAACATGATATCTAATGTATAGTAGGTCCTCAAAAAATATATTTGTTGGGTAAGTGAAGTTTACTATGGCCATCATTGTTCTACTTACTGATTTTCTAGATTACATTCACTTCCTTCTATTGGTTATTATCTTCCTATTATTGGTTTTCTATTTGCTTTCCCATAAGGAAAAATAAAGTCATCTTATAAAAAGGTCTTCTGACTACTTTAAAAATCATATTCTTAGGTGCTTTTTAAAATAAATTTCTTCTATTTATAGTATTTAACTGGACTTGGAATTCTTGAGGACAAAGCTATGCATTTCATTCATTACTGCATTTACAGCTCCTAGTTCATTATGGGGCACAGATAGGGAGCTACCCAATAATAAGGAATGAAGTAATATTAAACAAACAAGACTCCATCTTCCCAATGTAATCACTGAGAAGTGATAATAAATAGTATTAACTATTTTATAGTCTGATGTAGCTGAAACTGTTACCCAAAGTGCTATAATTCTTATGGGAAGGACTTTGTATTCAGAAGAGATCCCACCCCCCCAAAAGTATTTTGGCTTAAAGTCCTGGCTCTGACACTACAAGCCATGTGACACTGGCCAAGTTAGTTAACCTCTTCAGTTGTAAAACAAGAATAAAAAGAGCACTAACTTCCTAAGATAGTTATAAAGGTGAAATAAGGTCATGCATGTAAAGCTTGTCATATACTAATTGCACAATACATTTTAGTTATTGTTTTACTGTTTTCTTCCCATAAAACAAAAAAAATGTACAGAAGGGATATCACATGTGATTCATTTATGTACCAGTCATCTATAAACTTTGTACTTTCTCTACCTCATGATGACATCTTGATTTATAAGAAATATATACTTGGGGATGCCTGGATGGCTCAGTTGGTTAAGCGGCTGCCTTCGGCTCAGGTCATGATCCCGGCGTCCTGTTACCAAGTCTCACATCAGGCTCCTTGCTCAGCAGGGAGCCTGCTTCTCCATCTGCCTCTGCCTGCCACTCTGCCTGCCTGTGCTCACTCTCTCTGACAAATTAAAAAAAAAAAAGAAAAAGAAAAAGAAAAAAGAAATATATACTTGGTCTTCATTACTTTTCCTGATACACAACTCCTAAAACTCTTGGAATTTCCTAAGTAATAAGAGTGATGAGATGAAGGGTGTGTGGGGGGTGTCTTTTGTTTTCATAAAGAAACCCTTTATTTATTTATTTATTTATTTTTTAAAGATTTTATTTATTCATTTGACAGACAGAGATCACAAGTAGGCAGAGAGGCAGGCAGAGAGAGAGAGGAGGAAGCAGGCTCCCTGCTGAGCAGAGAGCCCGATGCGGGGCTCGATCCCAGGACCCTGGGATCATGACCTGAGCCGAAGGCAGAGGCCTTAATCCACTGAGCCACCCAGGCACCCTAAAGAAACCCTTTAAACCACACCTGAGTTTAAGTTAAGCTGGTGACTTTTGGAAGGCACTAAGGATGGGGGCTGGTTGCCAGGAGAACCAACCATGTGATTAGAGAGCTGGAACTTTCAATCCCACTCTCTATCTCCTAGACAGGAAGAGAGACTGAGGTTGAGTTCATCACCAGTGACCAATGATATAATTAATCTTGTTTATGTAATGACACCCCCATGAAATTCCAAAAAGATGGATTCAGAGCTGACTCTGGAGCCTGTGCTAGTTACCATTACACTGATTCTCCTACTTAATATCTATGGCTTCAGACATGCTTGTACTTTACTTCCCTTTCTGGTAGAGGGACTTTGTCTATCTTCTTCTCTGGCCATTTCTTCCTATAACCTTCTGTCACCCTTTCCTCACCTTTCTATCATTGATACTCGGTCTGGTCTTTGTTTCTGTCCATCTTACTCATGAGGACACCACATCAAGATCCTTCACATTGATAATTCTCCCATCTGATCTCTAGTTCTAACTTTTCTTTGGCGTCCCAAATTTCTACATCTAAAATGTCTGACACTTTTATTTCACGTTTCTTTTCATATTAGACTACGTAGGACTGCATTATCTTTCCCTCACAGTTAGATTCCATTGGTTACTTTCTTTCTTTGTAAATGGTCCTATGCAATCTGGAAGCTTGCCTTCCTTCTTATGAAAACTATTTCTTTTTCTACATCCTCAGTGCCATTCCCTTAGTTCAGCCATTTGTTGTCTTCCACACAGTTCACTATATTGTCCTTCCTTCTTCCCAGTACCAATTTTCCCCTCCTGGTTTCATGATTTAGGCCAACTTTAATCCAAAAGTCTGTAAGCAGATATGATGTGTATAAATTCTGACTCATGACTTTAGGGAGCTATCTCCTTCCTCTAAGACTCTATTTTCCCTTTCTGCTGGGAAATAGTAAAAAATGGATCAGTGGCTAGTTGGGTTCCTGCGTGCTTTGTGCAGCATGGCTTTCTCCTGCCCTAGACAACCCACTTGTTTCTAGACTGCAGGCTAAGGGGGGAAGTTCTTTGATCTCCTTTAGAACATTATATTTTAGGATCATATTAGAGCAATTTCAACTGCACCCTAAAAACTTCTTAAAATTAGTTCGACTAACTCAAGGCATGTTCCAATCCATCTTCATTCTTTTAAATGAGTATAATGCTTTCAGAAATGCAAATATGGTCAGGCCAATCCCTGTTTAAAATTTAGAAGGGGTGGGCGCCTGGGTGGCTCAGTGGGTTAAGCCGCTGCCTTCGGCTCAGGTCATGATCTCAGGGTCCTGGGATCGAGTCCCGCATCGGGCTCTCTGCTCAGCAGGGAGCCTGTTTCCCTCTCTCTCTCTGCCTGCCTCTCTGTCTACTCGTGATCTCTCTCTGTCAAATAAATAAAATAAAAAATCTTTAAAAAAAAAATTTAGAAGGGGTGTTTGCTTTGTTGTTTTTTTTTTCCCAAATTGATTTTATAATCATGAGGAAATTAAATAAATCCAACAGTACTCCCTCAAGCCTTAAAAATAAAATTCAAGTTGCTTACCAGGGCACAGAAATCCCTTCCTATTCTGT
Source organism: Enhydra lutris kenyoni (assembly GCF_002288905.1). Classification (NCBI taxonomy): domain Eukaryota; kingdom Metazoa; phylum Chordata; class Mammalia; order Carnivora; family Mustelidae; genus Enhydra; species Enhydra lutris. The sequence goes on from NW_019154091.1 coordinate 42,899,021, forward strand.
CTTCTGACTATTTCTAGAGTCTTAACTTTTGCCACACAGCCTCACAGGCCCCCAGGCACATAAATCTTTCAGTCCTTGGATGATGACAAGCTCTTATACATACCTGTGTCTTTATACCTTCTGCTCTCTCTGTCTGGATGCCTTTCCACGTTTTTTGTTTTTTATTTTTATTTTTTTGCTGGGTTAATGGCTGCTTGTCCTTCAGGACTTAGATCTAGACTCAGGTCAAGTATCGTACCCTCCATAAAACCCTTTCTAACGTCTTAGTACCAATTAAATATCCCTTATCTGTCACCAAATCCTGTCTGTATTTTTATCAGGCATATTTCACATGAATGTCTATTTCTCCACCAGACATTGTCTATTCTCCCACAAAAATATACTCTCATTTAACCAGGTTCTGTGCTACTTATCTATGTTCCTCTGTATAGCTGGTATTCGATTTTTTTAATTGAATAATGAGAACATACATTTTTTTAACCACTGAGTCCAAGGGGACCTTATCCTCTATTGGAATTTTTATATTTCAGCCCATAGTAACTCCTACAAAGACAGAGAACAGTAGAATTTCATATTTAAATGAAATTAAGTTTATACCTAATATAATTAAAATTATTTGAAATATTTATTTTCTTTTATTAATTAATTTATTTAAAAAAAGATTTCCTTTATTTATTTGACAGGCAGAGATCACAAGTAGGCAGACAGGCAGGCAGAGAGAGAGAGAGGTGGAAGCAGGCTCCCCGCTGAGCAGAGAGCCCGATGCGGGGCTTGATCCCAGGACCCCGGGATCATGACCTGAGCCGAAGGCAGAGGCTTTAACCCACTGAGCCACCCAGGTGCCCCTATTTATTTTCTTTTAATGTCAGCTTTCAGTGACTTTTTAAACTTCAATGCCTTAGAAAAATTTAAGAAGTTCTTATGAAACATTACCTTTGATTATTGAAGAAATAACATTTTTATAAGAAATGGGAGTTATAATAAAAAGTTTGCAGTGTTCTATATAGCAGATAATCAATAAAAACTGAATGAACAAATAAATGTTTTGGCTTTGGTAAATACACAGTTTATCAAACATTGAAAAACAATTTAATTTACAAATATTCTCAAAAACCAGTGTTCAGGTCTTTAAAACCAAAACAATAAAATTTAACAATTTTTCATATTCTTTAGAAATCTCTCAGCTCTTTCTTTGGTTAAGACAAAATTTTAAAATACTGCACAAAAGGGAAAAAATCTACTTTTTAAAAAAATATTCACACCAAAATAGTATAAAGACTTTTAATCATGTATTCTAAAATTTCAGAACATGAATACTAAAGGAATTAACATTCCATTATTTAGGATTTTTTTGGAGAGATGATGCTTGATAGGCTAACATAGAACTTCATGTGAGTTAAATATGAAACTGTCTCAGTATGGGCTATCTTAAAATTAAAAGAAATATCTCTATTTTCCTAGATACTTTATTCTTTCCTTCTACTTGTACATAAGGAAGAGGTGAATAATTTATATATATTTAATGATTTATATATTTCAATTCAATGATTTATATATATTTATTTGTCAGACTATTCATATAACCACATTAATATAATTTCTGCTGCGAATTTGTAAATGTGTGTTGGCCAAGGAGCCATTGTATTATCATAGACCTCTTCAAGGGTGACAACCCATGCAGTCACAAACACAGATGATATTTATTTTAGAAGGCCTTTTGCTTCGTTTAAGGCTATCACCATCCTGCAATTCTTAATCATTTTTGAACAAGGGGCCTGGATTTTCATCGTGCACTGGGCCGCACAAATTATGCAGCCAGTCCTACATGCAGTTTAAGTAATCCTCCTGATTTTGAACTAATTGTCAGAGAGTGTATCGCTAAAATGCCAATTTCTTAACAGCTACCCATAACAACAGACCTAGGGTCCTAGATGTCTGCCAGGCTCCACTTGCCCAGCTTAGCTGTCAGGAGCAGCACGCAGGTTAAAAGAGAAGATTCTCCTAAGTGTCAATCCCTCCTGCTGGCTCAAGAGAACAAAGCTGGCAGGCAAAGTGAATCAGATAGCGTACTGTGCACGCCCAAGCTTCAGAATAAAGCCGATAGGTCTAATTTCAGCTTTACCAGCCTTGGTCAGGTCCCTTTAAGTTTACTAAGTCGGATATACCTGTAAGCAAGCAGTCTAATGTTTTTGTGATCTTGCTGCTGTGAAAGTATTTAATAATAAGCCTCAGAAGTTGGAGGTAAGAAGGAAATCTATGATGTCTAATGCCAAGGTGGTGTTCAATGTGTTGAAAGTTGATTAAATTTCCTTTTAACACCCCTTGAAACTGACATTTGCTACCGTTTAAATTTTTTCCCTCCAAACTATTTTTTATACCCATGATTTAGAGTGATATACAGCAAAGCAGTGGCTATGAATTGGCTCAAAATGATTCGAGGGGTAATGAGCAGGGATTGAAAAAAGTCTGCTCCTGTTCATTTAAGGAAAGGAAAGCTAACTTTATCCTGCAACTGCATGCCAAGGCAGGGTCAAAGATTTGAGACTGCTCAAATAGTGCCATCCAAATTTTATCGGTTTGAAGTGATAACTAGGTTCCAGAATCCCATAGATTGATAAAAGGAAAATATATTTAAATAGATTAGTGCATTCTCAGCTATCAGTTGCAAAATTGCTTGCTATAGTCACATGTTTCCATTTTTAAAGTTACATCTGTTTTAATCGAGATAGTCTAAATTTGAAAATTAATATGACATACTTCTCTATTTTATATCTAAAGTATCTGATTTTTAAAGAGGATTATTGTTTCCTTATGTATGTCTATCATAGGAAAATGTGAAAACCAGACCTGAATCCCTGTTAATGCCCCTGGTGATGTATCTGTTGACACGTATGATGTAGAGGTTACAATTACTGCCTGAACTAGGCAAGCAATGCAAACCTGAACACCTCATAAATGGAATAACGCACCATCTTCTGTGTAATTGACTATCAGCTCTGGCCATTACAAAAGCATTTATTTAGCACCAATTGTGTACATTTATTTTTCTCCACATCATTCTGCATTTTAGCCACATTAGTAGTTAAACATGGAACTCCAACAAGACTTTCTTATAATAAAAGCTTGAAATATTAACTACCTGTTTTCTTCTGTTTTTGAGCCTAGCCCAGTGGTTCTAGTCTACTTAACCCAATATCTCTTTTTATTTTATTTATTATTTAAAAGTATGTATGTAGGTATGTATGATGTATTTATTTATCAATCAGAAAAAGAGAGAGAGAGAGAGAGAGAGAGAGAGCGCACAATAGGGGAGAGCTATAGGCAGAGGGAGAAGCAGACTCCCCACTGAGCAAGGAGCCTGATGAGGGACTTGATCTCAGGACCCTGGGATTATGACCTGAACTGAAGACAGACACTGAACTGACTGGGCCACCCAGGTATCCTCAATATCTCCTTTTAATAACAAATATTTTAAAATGTCATTCTGAGCAGGAAGCATGTGAAAATAAAGAACCAGGACATCCATGTGGACGTTAGAATCTAAAAAAAAAGTTAATTATTAACAAGTGAGGTTTATTTGTATATGATAATAGAAAGTGGGAAATTACCTTAATTTATGCAAAACCAGGATCCCTCCAAAATTTAAAGAGAAGGGAGAAGATTTACAAGTACGGTATTCTTGCAAATAATTTTCTATGTTAAAAACAGATGGGCTAATGTTAAAGAATCACATGAAGCCTACCATTTACCTTGAATTCCCAGTACATGACAAAACAGATGGTCAGACCATAGTACCTAAATTGACCTTGGGAATTTTAGCCTTTGACAGGTGACAGAAGATAGAGGTTGGATTGAAATGAACAAAGAATAATATAGAAAGAAGCCATAGTTATGTGGTAGGCCTCTATGGGCAGTATCAGAATGAGCGTGGATAAGAGTGGAAGACCTCAGGCCACACAAGAGTAAGTAGATAAATCCGTTACATCATCTTCACGGTATTTCTTATCATTGTACAGTGAATTAATGTAATTGTGAATATGAGCTATAAATATACCTTTATTAATGCATTACTTGATAATTTTTCTTATAATATGTAGGAGTCTCAATTATTTTTTATTTTGCGTTTCTATGAAACAGCTGCAGAGGAAGAATGATGTAAATGTAGACTGGTGCTCAGGGGCCATGAATTTCATTGTTGTAGGTGACATCATTTTCAAATATAGTGAATGGCTTTAATAAAATTTCAAGCTAAATAAAGTTGAGTCTTTCATAGATGTACATGACAGTTACACTTCTGAAAAATCCAGTCTATGTAAAAACTGTGCACATGTCAAATGAGGACAAATTCTAGGCTCAGATAATTATAAATAATATTTTCCCTATATGGACTTCTATGGTGTATTCAAAATTTGAGAAAAACATAAAGGAATTCACGTCATTGTGTGTCACTATCCTACTCATTGCATTGCTGAATCCTGCTCCCCACTTATTCAATGTCAGTACTATCCCTCCATAATATCCTAGTGACAAGATCACCCTTGAGAATTTCCAAAATGTCCCCTAGTGACAGGTACCACACCACCATCTGTTTTTTGTGGGTTTTTTTTTTGTTTTTTTTTTAAAGAAAAATAGCTTTGTAATAAATCATGTAGGTATACCTTCTAGTTGGGGTATTTACATTTAGACTAAAATATGATTACCATTTTTAAATGGATTAACTGACCCCTAAATTGCTATACTAATAAAATTGTGGCTCAATAAAGATGTGAAATGAAAATTCAAAAAAAATGGATTAACGGAATATTTGTTCATTTAAAAAATCCAACGTCACTACCAATGAATGTAAGAAATTCCAAGTTGGAAATGTTAATACTAACTTAACAATTTATATGACCAGCCATAGCACAGTCATTGATTAAACAATATGATTTCAAGTTAAAGAACTCATAGTTCAAGTTCAAAATTCAGTGACTTTTTTTTTTTACTAGTTGTGTGAACTAGTACAAAATACTTAACCTTTTGATTCTCTCATCACTTCATTTGGAAAATGGAGATAACGGCACTTTATGTTGCTATATTTTTAACAGGCAATGCACATTTTAAAAAATCTACTTAACAATTACCAATAGATATCAGCTACTGTTAATGTTGTTATAAAAGCAGTTTAGGTTTGAGCTATATATTTCTTGACTGTTTGTTTGTTTATGAAACAAATATCAGAGCATATTAAGCTGCATTAAAAATATGAGCTCTGTCAAAGTAGATAGTCCAGAACAGGTAAATCTGCATTATAATAAGTGATAAGAAAATGTGTGAGATAGAAATAACCTATTTTTCTATTGTAGAAATAACTGTTTTTTTTTCTGATAATTACAAATGTTATCCAGTAAATTCTTTTCCTTCATGATTTTGCTATCCCAATACTGGCTGGGAGGTGTCACAGCCAAGCTTTGCTTTTGTCTCAACACCGAGTAGTGATTGATTCATAGTCATTGCTCAAATGTTTTCTGAGAATAGCAAATTCCTTAGTCTCTCCAGAGCCTATCTAGTATTTTTTAAAAACACTTTTTGAGCTATATTGAACACATTTCCCCCCTCGAAACAGTTCAAGCTCCTAAACCATATTCATCACCTCAAATTCTAAATATTCTCAGAGTAAACATGTGACACACATATAAAGTGCAAATCTATGCTTGTTTTCCCTTTGGCCCAGAGTCTCTAAAGACTTCTTCCACAAGGTAGTCATTTGGAGGGTGGAAAGGAGGAAACAAAATACATTTCCCCAATCAGAGCTGTGACTTAAACATGGGTCTTCCTTCTGCCAGTCCTCTCTCCTGCCTTTAATTCACTACAAAGCAGCTGGGTTTCAAGTTGCTTGTATATGTAAATCTTACAGAATGGTAATATGGTTAGCAATGTATTCTTTTTAACAAAATCTATTACAATAATATTTGAGCATTGTGCCAGGGCTGTTTATCTCTGCAACTATAATATATATTTAAAAACTTCATTCTTTTGCTATGCCAATGCCCTTCATAACCCCACCACTTCATATGATTAATGATTACCCTGGGAACAAATGAACTGGTTTGGCCTGAAAGTTAATTTTAAAAGAAACCTGTTTTTACATAGACAAATTTTGTGGTTGGCTTGGGATTTTACTACAAGATGGGGTTATTGAAATGAGCTACAGATGGACCTCTTAGCCTGTTTTTGACCCAGTGAAGTATCTATGGGATCAGAGGGCAGCTTCCCTCCCATCCTATTGACCCATGTAAAGTGTATAAGCACCAGTCCTTAACTTTCTTAGCTTTTTTTTATTTCAACCTTTACTCTCCTTCCCCTAATCCTTGAGGCCCCATTTTCCTTATCCTGCTTTACTTTCTTTTCATAGCATTTTTACCACCTGGAAACATGTATTAACTTATTTATCTGTTTATTGCCTGTCTCTTCAATAGAAAATAAGCTCCTCTGGGGCCAAGGCTTTATTTTGGTCACCGCTCCAACCTATGCCTGGGAAATAGAATACAATAAATATCTGTTGGAAGAACGAACAAATCAAAGCCTTCTCTTGGGCTTTATTAATGTAATTGATTTATGAAATTCTTTTGTTGTTGCCTCAAGTGGTCCAGTCTAGAATTATACTTAAATAGAGAAGAGTAGATCAAATTAGAGATTAATTGGGGAGCAGAATCATCATGTTATTTAACTCTAAGTGGAAATCTGGGAACCAAGAAATAAATCTTATGAGACTAACAGAGGACATTTCTTATAAGCTTTCAATATACTCTTTTTGCATTCCAGAGATCTAAGACCTAAAAACCCTTGAAAAGCAACACATTCACACTTGTATTTCCATCAGACAGCTTTCTTAAATCATAGTGTCAATTCTATTTAGGACCCAAACACCCACCTCGTATGCCACTGAAGTATGCCAATTACCGTGGGTAAGTTGGCATAGTGAAGAATCAGTCTATGTGCCATTTCCAGAGCATCTAAGGAAAACATTGCTGTTTTCCTCATTTAGTAATGTGATTACCAACTTATATTCTCAAGTCATTAAAGACCGTCAGAAAAGCAAATCATGAATACCACCTCCCACATGGTATAATTGGGAAGTTACTAAGCAAGCAGAGAACAGAAGTCATGTATCTCAGAACATGGTACCTGACCAGTTGCAACATATATTATCAGAATCAACTGATGCATTCTGTTAGGTGACTGTATTTCCCCGGGAGGACTGTGAATTCAAAATTCCATAAGCATCCACATACTTCACATATATTTGTATGTATTTGTATGTATGCCATGTTCAAAATGCCTCTTACATTCACATATGTCACAAAATATCTAATGAAATCTTATAGTAGCTGCAGTCAGGCCAAATGTTCAGGAATTCTGGAAGAGGTAAGGGTCGGAATGGTCAGGGGAACAACAGACCAGCTTCCTGACCTCCTTCCTCACATTTGGGACAGTTCTAGAGTGAATCAGAGAGCCAGGCTAGAAAGAAAGATGATCAGAAATAAAACTATTCTTGAAAAGAGTTATGTCTGCTAAAGCGAATATGGCGAACATTTAATTGGCTTAAGGCACCAGACTAGGTCCCCTAAGAATTATTTTTGAGATCCTAGATGGTATTGAAGTAGAATTCCGTCTCCACATGGAGTGTTGGTGCCAGCATCTTTATACAAATGAACTGCCTTTTATTCTTCCCATTGCCTTTTCCTTCTTCCAAATGACACCGACATATATACTTAATTCAGAAAAGCATGCTTTGGTTTAAAGTTCTTATTAAAGCTCAGAAAAAAATTACTAGTATATAATTCCGAGGTTCATAATTTCCCTTTAAATAAGCTATAGGTTAATTGTGTAAAAACCCCTGTGGATTTTTTCCCTTTGTTTAAATAATATCCTGTAATTCAAGCCAATATACTTTACAATAGCATGTTAAAGGCAAATAGGAAAGCAGTTTAGCTCTAAATTAAGGTTTCTCCATCAGCATTTCTACTCACTCTGGATATTTTCTGATACAAAGCTTTGGTCTCTCCTTTCATGATGTTATTCTGCAGTAGTAAAGCAAGTAACCACAGCTTCATAATGCTAAGCACTCCAGTGGGAAACACAAACAGAGTGCATAAACCAAAGTATTCATTTCATGAGGTTTTATTAAAAGGCTTCACCTCTAAATTGAGCTGTCATACACTGTTGGGAAACTTTTTACCACAGTTTATTTTAACTATGTAAAACATTAAAGGAATGGAATTTCTTCAGCTTTTCATATAATGGGCATGACCCCTCTTACACACTACAAGCAATCTATATTGCATTTAATCAAATTGGCTGGAGAGTAAAATCAGGCCATATGTTTTTCCCACTTTCCCCAATTCTCAGAAATGACCCCAACCTCGTTAACATGCTGTAGATTTTCATGTATACCCAGCAAGTTCTTTGGCGTTCTTACTGATAGAGTATGCCACATGATTAAAAGATATCCTTCAGATGAGAAGGACATTGGGTAATTTATAAATCATTCATTTGTGACACAGCTTTATACAGCATTTTAAGGAATTGCATTAACTGCTTTTGCAGTTTCCTCAAATGTTGCTTTCAGTTGACGGTGTCATAGGTCATTACTGATTTTTTCCTTATGTAAGCAATACCAACTTTCTATTAAAAATACTAATTTCCACCCTAGTACAGTGTCTTTTGAAGTAGTGTATATATTAAAAAAAATCAAGTTGCTTTGAAATATTAAAGGAATATATTTAACTGAAGGGTTTTCAGACAGGTTGTTTTTCTGTATTCCTGATGACAGAAAGATTTTAGCCTACAAAGTCAATAGTAAATTTTATTAAAGTCATTATTTTCCTGTTACAGTCCTCGTGCTTTAAATAAACTACAGCTGACAATGCTGTCTTACATACTGTCATACTGTAAAATGTCCCCTCTTTATTACCGCAGGGACAACTCATTTAGAACTTTGAAAGTGTTTTCACATTGGAGCTGCTCATTTGCAGAGCTGGCCTATGGCTGTGTTTAAAGAATGTGGTTGATACTTCTCTTTTCCTCTAAATATTCTAGGGAAAAATATAAACTTGCCAACACAACATTTTTTAGATAAAGATTAATGTCCTTTCTCCATAGATAAAATATATCTCAATCTTTCCATATTAGTGTGCTCTGACTACTTATGACATTATTTTTCCTGTTAGCCCACTGTGTATAAGCAAGAGCAAAGCACTTGATGTGTATATCACCTGTTTAGTTTTGGGGATTTTGAATTTCCTCCAAATTACATTCTTTAATGAATAACCCACCTCCTTTGCATCATCCTCTTGATCAACATAATCTTGATTATAGAGATGTATAATTGCCGGAAATTGAATAATCATCCAGAAAACATTTTAGGAAAATCAGAAGGAATATGTTTATAATTCGGGAGCCATGACATATCATTCCAAGTTGTGCTTATTTAACTCCTTGTATAATACACATTTTGTCCTACTGTCCTTTACCATATATTGCATAATTTTTAATGAATTTTTATTTTCTTCTCCACATGCACCCAAACCTCTATCTACTAAGATTCTACTGTGAAGAAAAAAAGAACAGAAAAAAAGGAGAGGAAAAACAAAACAAAACAAAAAAACAACTTGCCTTTATGTTGGAAGTCAACACAATCAATGCCACTAAATCCACAAGTATTTCCTGACCTCTTTTTCTGTTGGAAGGTATTTCTATAAAGTATATCTGTGCTGTTTGGGTCTTTCAAAATCAAATGAAACTTTACCCCAAAGTCTTCAAACTCATGGCAAGAATGGCTAGAGTCTCCTTTCTTCCATTTGGAGAAAAGAGCAGAGCAGAAGAGGCCAGAGGCAGAGTTAACTCTCTGCAGAGATATGGCTGGTCCCCTCCTCTGCCCTCCAAATCTGGCATCATTTCATTTTAGCTCATGCTATACTCAGACCCACAGGAAAAATGAGAAGATGTGTGTAAGCCCTTGTCCTAGACTAATAAAGACTTGATCAATGGCAAGTCTTTGATTTCAAATCCAGTTCTCTCCTGTTCGATCTTCAGACAGTAATCTTTGCTGCTTGTCTGTGCCTACATTCAGATCTTGCTGGTGTCTATTTCTGTAGCCTTTTAGATCAGGTAAAACAGAATGGAGACCATAAAATATTCTCCCTTTGAAAGATAAAATAATTCATTTCATAAAATACTGTAAATAAGTAGCTAATAAATGTCATCCTTATAAAAGGAGAAATATTTTTTAATTAACAAACATTTACAATTTTTTTCTCAGTTTATTTCTTCAGTCTTTTGCTGTGACAGAGCTATATTTAGTTTGTATTTAAATCATCCTCACTCCTCACTACACACACACACACACACACACACACACACAAACACACCCAGAAACACTCACACATTCCACATACACACATACATATTCAACACAACCCATAACCTAGTCAATAACTATGACAACCTTGAATCTTCCCTATCCCTTCTACACAGCCTAGAATCCCAGCTAAACCACAATCACTGGAGTTCCTTATACCACATGGTGTGAACCTAGATGGTATCAAAATGCCTGATTTGTGATGTGTGTGTTACTGTTCACTTAAAAGTGCTTTTACTACCTTTTCTTATCAATGGAAAACTTTCAAGGTATTTAAAAGCAATGCCTTTAAACATTCTGGCTGCAATAAAGCAAAAATGGCAGGTGGCTATATGAAAGAGGTAGAATACATTTAAAGGAAATCACTCATAGGGAAAAGGTGTAACATTGCTTAGAGTTTATTTATATACTTTCTACTGGGAAGAATGTGTTTTGGGGTGATGTGGGATTCTTTCCATTTGCCCAGTGAGAACATTAGCTGTTTTATAGAGCACTGTTGTTATTTTTAAGAAAGATGGAAAAATGAAACATTAGAAAATCTGCCTAGCAATACGAACTGAGTTCAGCAATGTAAATAAAAAGGCCAGAAGGCTAAACTTAAAATCCACAAATTACTTAAATAGAAAAGATTAAAATGCTTTACCATTAGACAACATTTTGAGGACTAGAGGGAGAGGGAACCTAATGTTTATGAAGCAAGACTTCTCACTAATTAAGGAAAAGGAGAAAAACAGATTGTACTTGCTGCCCTGAGCAGGTTATCTAATGTGACTAATGCACACTTGTTTAAGGAATAGGAAAATGATGCTTTGACATTCAGGGAAAACAACAACAACAATGACAAGGTAACTGTTCTTAATATAAGTCACCAAGACAAATCTCTAAAACCTGTTACAGTGAGAAGTTAGGTTTGGAATAAAACTGAACAAATAATATAATTTGCCTCCCTTCAACCTGGAAGTTTCCATTTTGCTTTCTTTATGGAGCGTCACTATCATTCTTGCATTCAGTGCATTCGGTGGCAGTTGGGGACCTCTAAAGGACCGTGTGTCAACTAGATAAAACTTTTAAATTATACTCATTAAATTATACTCATTAGAGGTAAAAATTCCCAAAATTTACTACTCTCTAAAACACAAATTATTTATATTTAAGACTGTAGTCTTAAGTGCCATCTAAGTATGACAGTTGAATTGATAAACAATTTAGAAAAATGACCAATTTTTACCATGGAAGCTAAGATTGTATCTATAGACAGTAAAACCTCTATTGGAAAACGTTTGACCCATTGGCACTATGTCACAGATTCTTAGAATTTTAGAGCTGGAAGAGAAGTGCTCCCATAATACCTATGAAGAATCAAGACACTGGCTGGAAGCAGAATTTCCCTCAGTGCTTAGTACCTATCAGCTAAGGTACAGATGGGAAAAGTTTTGACATAATTGAATCTCCACATGGGTGTCCAAAATTGTAGGAATTAATTCATTTTTCTATATGATTGTTGTTTCAACCTAAGTACCTCCTAAAAGTGAGGAAATACACATGGCCCCAGAGACAGGAGAGGAAGAATGAAATTTCTCAGATGTTTTAAAGCAAAAATAATATTGAAAGCTTGTGTTTGAGAATGAAATTAATCCTCACTCAGCCATCCTGTGTCTGTAATGAATTCTGAGAACCTTGAAAATTCTACATTTGAAACTTGGGCTTTCAGATTTTCATGTGGGTATATTTGTCAAAGTAGATGGATACAACACAGGGTATTTATGTGTATTTAGGAGTTTGCTAGGTTTATTTTTATTTATTTTTTAGAAGATTTTTTTCTACCTATTTGAAAGAGAAAGAAGAGATTGAGAGAACGAATGGGGGAGGGGCAGAGGGAAAAGCAGACTTCCTGTGGAGCAGGGAGCTGGACACAGGACGGGATCCCAGGACCCTGAGGTAGATGTTTAACCGACTAAGCCTCCCCTCCCCCCAATTTTATTTATTTATTTGAAAAAAAAGATTTTATTTATTTATTTGAAAGAGAGAGAGGAGTTTGCTAGCTTTATATAAAACTTTTATTCTTTAGATAAACAGTATGTGGGTTTCACAGATGTTAAGGGACAGGCTGGTAAATAGGTTAGAAACTCTAGAAACTCTTTTTCTCACTTGTTAACATAGAAAATTCCCTCTGAATAATTTTGGACATGATAGATGCACTCTAAAATTTCACTTTAAGGGGCACCTGTGTGGCTCAGCCTGTTAAGCATAAGACTCATAATTTTGGCTTAAGTCATGATCTGAGGGTCATGGGATCCAGCCTCTTGTCAGTCTACATGCTCCACATAGAATCTGCTTGAGATTCTCTCTCTTCCTCTCCCACTGCCCCTCCCCTCACTTGTGCATACTCCCTGTATTAAAAAAAAAATTTTTTTTTCATTTTGAAACAACATGGAGGCGGCCAAGGAAAGAAACTCCTGAAAGGATTTGAAGGAATAGTAACTCCTGCTTAAGATGATAAACAAAATGGAGTTAACAGCAGATTGAAAATTGCAGGAAAATAAAACCAGAGATCTAGAAGACATAGCAATAGAAACTTTCTATAATAAAACAAAAGAGAAACTACAATTTAAAATATATCATAAATGAGCTGAGTGACAACTTCAAATAGCCTATTGTGCATGTAATTGAGGTCTAAGAAGAAAAGAGAAAAATACCTGAATAATTAATAATAATTTTCCAAATTTGAGTAAAATGGTAAAGTCACAGATACAAGAACCTCAGTGAACAAGAACTACAAAGTAAGCACAAAAAAATCAAAATCAAATACCTCAAAACTAGTAATAGAGAGTACATCTTAAAAGAATACAGAGGAAAAGACTATCTTATATATGAAAAGCAAAGTTCAAGACAGAAGTTACTCACCAAAAACAATGCAAAGAAGAGTGGAAAACCATGTTTGAAATAGTCAAGTTCACCTTTAAAGTATAAAAAACAAAAACAAAAACAAATGAACAAGGGTCCAAACCCTGTCAACCTAGAATTCTAGACCCAACAACACATATTTTAAAATTAAAGACAAAATAAAGACTTTTGTAGATATAAGAATAGCAGAAAGAGAATTTTCAAAGCGTTTCAAGAGAAAGAAGATAAAGCATAATAGAGATATGGATCTACAGAAATGAAGGAAGAGAACCCAAACAGTAACTACATGGATAAATATATAAAAGTTCCTTCTGACTACTTAAAGCTCTTAAAAAGAGAATTTTCTAAAAAGCCATATACAACTTACTTTTAAAAAAATCACTGAAAAGACATCAAGAGAAAATTAGAAAGTATTTTAGTTGAAATGGAATGAAAACACCACTTAATCAAAATTTATACGATTCCTTTAAGGTAGTAGTAGAGGAAAATTCACAGCAGGGAATGCCTACATTGCAGAAATCTCAATTCAAAGATCTCACTTCTGTCATAAGACACTAGAAAAAAGAACAAATGAAACCCAAAGTAAGCAAAGGAAATGTGGAAGACAATGAGATAGAAAACAGAAAAACAGTAGAGAAAAATAAATTAAACCAAAGCTGGTGTTTTGAGAAAATTCAATTAAATTAATAAACCTCTAACCAGACTAATCATGAATAAAAAGAAACTAATATTGGGGATGAGAGAGATGATATCAATGCAGATTATACATAAATTGGAAGGATAATAATATTTTGAACATCTTTTTTTTTTTTAAGATTTTATTTATCTATCTGACAGAGAAAGGAAGAGATCACAGGTAGGCAGAGAGGCAGGCAGAGAGTGGGGGAAGCAGGCTCCCTGAAGAGCAGAGAGCCCCATGGCGGGGCTTGATCCCAGGACTCTGAGACCTCGACCTGAGCCGAAGGCAGAGGCCCAACCCACTGAGCCACCCAGGTGTCCCAAACATCTTTCTGACAAGAAAATTGGACAACACAGATAAAATGGACAATTCCTTGAACAATACTTTTGAATCTCACTCTAGAAAAAAATAAATAAAATAGCCATACATCTATTAGATATTTGAAATTATATCTTAAAATTTTACTACAAAGAAAATTCCAGATGTCTTCATTGGTAAATTCTACCCAAAACATCAATTTTACAGAAAATCTTCCAGAATATTGAAGAGGAGGGAACTCATCCCTATGAAGTCAACATTATCCTGATAACATACCAGACCAAAAAATACAAAAAAGAAATGTACAAAACAACATCCTTCTTGGGTATAGATGTGAATATGTTAAACAAAATTTTAGCAAACCAAATTCAACATTATTTAAGAAGATAAATACCTCATGACCAAATGGGTTTTATTTTAAGAACTATTTAACATTTGGGGAAAAAAAAATCAATATGAATCAATCCCACTCAGCATGTTAATAGACCGAAAAAAAAAAAACCAGATTGAATCTCAATAAATGCAGAAAAAGCATTTGACAAACTGCAACATTCATTTTTGATTAAAACTCTCAACAAATTGGGAATAGAAGGAACTTCCTTAACCCAATAAAGGCCATCTACAAAAAAACTCACAGCTAACATCCCACTTAATGGTGAAAGACTGAACACATTTTCTCTAAGATCAGCAACATGACTAGATGTTCACTCTTACTACTGTTCTTCAACTTCGCAAGGGAAGTTTTAGCCTATATTTAGGTCAACTCACAAAAATATGAAGAATCCAGATTAGAAAGTAATATATAACACTCTTTATTCATAGACAACATATCTTCCATTTAAAAATCTGATGAAGGAGCACCTGGGTGGCTCAGTTGTTAAACATTTGCCTTTGACTTAGGTCATGATCCCAGCATCCTGGGATTGAGCCCCACTTCGTACTCCCTGCTCTGTGAGAAGCCTGCTTCTCCCTCTCCCGCTTTCCCTGCTTGTATTCCTTCTCTCACTGTCTCTTGCTCTGTCAAATAAATAAAATCTTTAAAAAAATAAAAATAAAAAACAAAAATCTGATGAAATCTATCAAAATGTTAATAGAGCTATTAAGGTAGTTTAGCAAGGTTGTAGGACCTGAGATTGACATACAGAAGTCAATAGTATTTTATACATACCAGCAACAATCAAAAATGAAATTTAGAATTACCATTTCTTTTAAAGATTTTACTTATTTATTTGCCAGAGAGAGAGAGAGAGAGAGAGTGAGTGAGAGCAAGAGAGAGAGAGAAAGAGAGAGCACACAACCAGGAGGGAGCAGCAGGCAGAGGGAGAAACAGGCTCCCAGCTGAGGAAGGAGCCCAATGTGCAACTCTATCCCAGGACCACAGGATCTGACCTGAGCTGAAGAGCCACCCAGGCGTCCCCCCAAAATTATCATTTTTAATAGGATAAAAAATGAAATACTTAGGAATAAAGTTGACAAAATGTGTGCAAGACCTAAAAACTGAAAACTATAAAACAGTGCTGAAAGAAATTAACGAACTCCTAAATAACTAGAACAGTCATTATTATTTATAACTGTCATGGGTCAGGAGACACATTATTGCTATTATGTCAGTTTGGTCTGAACTGACCTGTTGATTCAACACCAAATCAAAATCCCACAAAATGTTTTTATGGAAGTTGACAAGCCAATTTTAAAGTTTAAATGGAAATGCAAAGGTTTTAAAATAGCCAAAACAATTTTGAAAAAGAAAATGAAATTTGGAAGACTAATACTACTTGATTTCAAGGCTTTTTTATAAAGTTACCATAATGGAGAGAGTGTTATAGTGATATAGTGTAGGCAAATAGATCAATGAAACAGAATAGGGAATTTATTAGGAGACACACACATAAGAACTCATTTTCACAAAGATGGAAAGGCAATTTAACAGAAAAAGTATAACCTTTACAAACAAATTGTGTTAAAACAAGGGGTATTCATATGCAAAAACATGAACTACAATCCATACCTAGTACCAGATACAAAAACTAACTCAAAATTAATTGTAGACCTAAAATGGTAAAAATTCTAGAGGTATATAGGAGAAAATTTTTTGATTTTGGATTAGGCAAATAGCTCTTAAGTATGACAACAAAAACAACTCACTGAGGGAAAATAATGATAAATTGGACTTTATCACAAAAAAAAATCTGCTCTTTGAAAGACATTGTTAAGAGAATGAAAAAGAATAAGGTTAAGATAGGACTAGCAGAAAGTATTTGGAAAATGTCTATCTGATAAAGAATTTGTGGCTAGACTATAGACAGAACTCTTACAAGCCAAGAGTAAGAATATGAACAACCCCAAAATTTAGACAAAAGATGGGATGGTAACCTTACCAAAGGAGATATATGGATGATAAACAAGCATAAGAAATGATGCTCAATATCATTACTTATTAGAAAAATGGAGAGGCGCCTGGGTGGCTCAGTGGGTTAAGCCTCTGCCTTCAGCTCAGGTCATTATCTCAGGGTCCTGGAATCGAGCTCTGCATCCGGCTCTCTGCTCAGCAGGGAGCCTGTTTCTCCCTCTCTCTCTGCCTGCCTCTCTGCCTACTTGTGATCTCTGTCTGTCAAATAAATAAATACATAAATAAATAATTTTTTTAAAAAAAGAAATTAAAACCATTATGAGATATCATTATTTATAGGCATTAAAATGGCTAACATTAAAAAGATTTACCATACTAAGTGTTGGTAAGGTTATGAAGCAACCGTACAGTACTGGTAGGAATATTAATTGGTACAACAACTGTGGAAATCAGTTGACACTTTGCTAAAAGTTTAATATATCACTCATATGATCCAGTCAAATCCACTCTTAGGTATTTGCCCAAGAGAAACAAAACCTACGTCCAATGAAATACTTGTACCTTTGTCTATACAGAACCAAACTGGGAAACAAGTGAAATGTACCATCAAGAGGTAGATGGGCAAACAACTTGTGATATAGCCATTCAATGAAATTTATTCAACAATAAAAAGAAATGAGCATATGCAATCTGGATAAATCTCAAAACAGTTACATTGAGTGAAAGAAGCCAAACAAAAACTGTTATCTCTTGTATGATTTCATTTATAAAAAATCAAGATCAAAACTAACCTATCATGGCAGAAAACATACACATGGTTGCCTAGGGATGAGAAAGATTGGGAGGGAGTGGTTATAAAGGGGCATGAGGAATGATAGATTTTTTTTTTTTAATTCTGATGATGGTTTTCCAGGTATGCACAAGTGTCAAAACTTACAAAATTAAACACTTTAACTAGATAGTTTATTGTATGTCAATTACATCTTCGTTGACTTGTTAAAAATTATTATTGAGATCAGTTTGATTTATTGCTCACTCTTTTATTGTGTTTTTTAGATAATTAGAAAGTCACAATTTTGTACATTTATTTGTGGAGCTCTTCCTTAAGAGACCTTGCCTTTCCAAGCTCATCAGAGGAATCCAAGGAGAGTTTATATAGGGAATCACCAGCAATTCTCACTGTACTCTTTATCTTAGTGTTTACATTATTAGTACCAGGTATTGGGAAAAACATTTTATTTCCACACTTATATCCAATTTTCTTCTCCTTTTCTTTTTTTCCTTTACTGTAACTCTCTGTGTAGTTACATTTCCCAATTTTCTATATAGTATACAGCCAACAATATACCTAAAATTTAAGATTCTTTATTCACATTACTTTTCTTGGTCTAAATGTCAGGTCACTGAAACAGGGTTTGGATTTTTTTTTTTTAATTCACAAGGAAACAGAAAATATTTATGCGTGAAAGTGGAGGAAAAATATAGGATTGCACATACAGCATTATTATATCCACAGAGAGGTTTAGCATATAGGGCTTTCCAAATATATAAATCTGTATCTCTTTACTGTTCTCACTGTTCACTTACTTCTAATAGGTCTTCTAAATGGAAGAGTTATTACCAGCCCATTATTAGTATTAGCTCTTCCCTTCAAGAAATTTTGGCACCTTTTTCTGGTGTTCTATAGTAGCATCTGCTATGACTTTCATTACTGTCCAGGTGGCTTCCAATCATTTGGTGCTCTCACCTTGGGAACTATTCACCTCATTTCTGTTCTCTTTCTTCCTATTTCAAATGTACATCTTCTGTTTATCTTCTGAGTATAACATATTTTTGGTAGTGTACTTTGAAATCCATTGTCCTTATAGGTTCTTCCAAACTCATGCTTTTTTTTTTTTTCTCTTGGAGTTCTTTGAAGATGTATGCAAAGGGTGTCTCCTAATTTGAGTGGAGCAGGAGGATGGTTAACAATAAAAATCAAAATGTAATTTTTATGTAGGGAAACCTGAGCACTCTTATATATAACTATCATAAGTCATCTGCCCAGGAAAAATATTAAAGAATATTTTGCTTTTACTGATTGGTTAAATGCAGCAAAGGAGGCAAAATGTGTTAGAAATGTAGAAAGAATTTTATTTCATTGGAGTTTAACGTGGTATATGGTACCCTAACAAATACTGAAAACTCCAATGAATTTTCTACTTTACCTGCACCCTGTTGATGAAACGTGCCAGTTTGATGAGAAGTCATCCAATGCAACTAGGTTCACATTTAGTTTGATATAATAACGTAGGAGGTTGCATCTACAGATCTTTTAGCATTTTAGAAGTGGGCATATGATTGGTAATTGGTTATTTGAAAGCTCAAGTAATAAAATTGAGTAAAATTTAGTAAGCATCACTAATGAATTTATCTAAAAATAATCACTAAGTGAGAACATAAGCATGCACTGCACATGCCTATAGTAATTTCTTCCTATCTATTATCCAGAAATTTTCATCATGGTCTAGGTATCATGCCAGAGTTAAGTCAAGCAATCTAGCAATTCTGATTTTGGAATTGATTAGATCCTGCAAGTAACAACAATTCCCAAATTCCATTCATAGAAAGTTTCTTCTGAGCTGCTTTTGTGTCCGCATAATGTTATTTTCATACCAATGTTCATTTCACTGGTTCTCCTGGGTTCTGGATTTATGTCAAGTAAGTGCAAGTGAAAAAAAAAATCTCAATATCAAGAAAAATTATGTAACAATGACCTAAAAGGCACTAAATACAAATAAAGTGATTTACTAGATTATTCAATAACAAAGTTGCCCTTAATAAGCTAGTTTGAATGATGGAGATTATTGGGCTATCATCTTAACAGATATGATGCTAAAAGTCTAGTGAGGCACAGGTTTTGAGTTTATCCTCATCAAAATTTAGGTCGCAATTACTACCTTCAAAACATTTACCCTTAAATGTAGTCTATATGAAGTTGGGTTGCATCACTGATTACCAATATTTTTTTTTTTCTTTTTTTTTTTCAAAGATTTCCATTTATTTATTTGACAGACAGAGACCACAAGTAGGCAGAGAGGCAGGCAGAGAGAGAGGAGGAAGCAGGCTCCCTGCTGAGCAGAAAGCCCGATGTGGGGCTTGAACCCAGGACCTGAGATCATGACCTGAGCCGAAGGCAGCGGCTTAACCCACTGAGCCACCCAGGCACCCCTGATTACCAATATATTTTTAAAAGCTACTATGTTAACTAATTTTTTTAGATTTATTTATTTATTAGAGAGAGACAGCTCATGCATGTGACAGAGGAGATTGGTGGGGAGGGGCAGAGAGAGACAGAGAGGGAGAGAAGCGGGCTCCCCACTGAGCATGGAGGAGCCCGAAAGGGGCTGGGTCTCACAACCCTGAGATCATGACTTGAGCCGAAATCAAGAATCCAATGCTCAACCAACTGAGCCACCCAGGAGCCCCTTAACTAATTTTTATGAAGTCCTTAGATTAAAAGTTCTTCTATCTTTGCTTATATTTAAAACTCAGGTAATTTTAGTATTGTCTGTTACTTTTGTAGCTCTTCCATGGTATTCCCTCCTATTCCTCTTCCCCCATTACCTCCCCATTTTGGCCTCATGTATCTGCACACTTAAAATTTTGAACTAAGTACTTTAATGTAGTATATATAGACCAGAAAAAGTTCAATGTAACTTTCCTTTGTCACTGCAAAATCATCAGTTACAGAGTGATAAGATGTGATACATTGGCTAAATTCTATAATAAAGTCTATGAAGTCACTTAAATTTTGCAGTATTTCTCTCTGAGAGTTTAATTATAACATTTCTTTAAGTACTATTGTGGAAGGATCTTTTGATTAGCTAAGGCAACTTCGCTTTCCATCTATTTTGTCTATATAGAGGTAAGGACAGTCAGTCTATTTTTTCTCAGCCTACCTTACAAGTAGTGGTAACCATGCCACACATTTTAAGACAATGAGGCATAAACAGAGATATGTTTGTTTGTTTGTTTGTTTCCTAATAGAAGGGACAGATCTTATTGTCTCATACTCTCTTTCTTTCTTCCCGCCTTGATCTGGACCTGTTGAATGGAGCTGAAGCAACCATCTTTTCAATATGAGGCTAGGCAGTAAGATGTGAATAAAAGATCAAAATGCTAAGGATAGGAGAACACAAAGACATGGAGATCTTGGGTAACTGATGGCATCATTGAGCAGTTGCACTTCAACTTATCCTTTTTTTTTTTTTTAAATATTTTATTTATTTATTTGATAGAGCGAGTACAAGCATGGGGAGCTATAGGCAGAGGAAGAAGCAGGCTCTCCTTGAGCAGGGAGCCCACTTCCCGTTGAGCAGGTGGCCAATGTGAGGCTCCATCCCAGATTCCCTGGTTGAGGACCTGAGCCTAAGGCAGATGTTTGACTAACTGAGACATCCACACACCCCAACCTCAACATATTCTTCTATATTTCTTGCAATGTGAGATAAACATCATTATCACTAAAGCCTTTCTTATTTGGCTTTTCCAATATTGCAGGCAAAAATACTTATCAATACAACCATTTTAAATTTTTTAAGTAAAAAAAAAAAACTTCTCTACTTATGAAATTTCAACTTACAAATTTTCTTTCACTTGAACAAAGCTATGACTTAGAGAAAACATAACTATTCAACAGTAAATATGGTGAGTAGTCATGCATGGTTATTTTACCATAGGTTGTAGAATGATTTATTAGTCAGGCATTTGTTTGTTTTACCTATGCTTAGCTTTGAGGTGTATTATATTTGATATGTGAAAAAGGAATGAGTTATTTAAAGTGTTAGTTGGAAAGGCACATTATTAGAAAGAAGAAAAAAGAATAATTTAAAAAATTGGTGAGAAGATAATGAATGTTGTATAAGGTTATAGAATAAATAACTTAATATTTATAACTCTCAAGAACAAATAGTGAATAGTGAAAGAAAATGGATTAAAAAAAAAAAAATCTTGGGTGTATGACCAGAGATTTAACATCAATGCTGGTTACTTATCAAATGCAATTCAATTCATGAGTAAGTTTTACAATTGGCTTGAAAAAGTAGTGAAAATATTGCTTCTGGAAATTTGTTAAAGTTAAGGCTGATTCACAAATTCAAGGCAATCTGAATGTTAACTATAGCAAAACATGGCAGATAGGGTATTTGCAAAATGATTTACTTCACCATTTAAATAATAAAAGACAATGAACATGCAATATTTACTCTTTTATCCCACTTCATGAAACTCGTTATTGGGATAACTGGAATTCTAGTTGCTGTCTTGGATCATTAGGATAAAATAATACCCTTGAAATGATCATAATGTAAACTTGCAAATATAAGTACTACTAATATACTTCTTACTCTGTCTCTGTCTTTGTCTCTCTCTCACTCTCTGAACTTAAAATGAGGAATAATGAAGTCTATTTATTTTTTAAATGCACAGAAAGGAGGTCACTGTGGTTGTATCTTGACTCCGATTTGTCTGGACCAATCTCAGGTGTGGGGTATTCAGCCTCAAAAATTACCAAATTATGCTCTTGTAGCATTTGGTAGAATCCCTGCTAGTTGAAGATTGACTGATACCTCACATTAATGTCTGTCAACTAAAGAATAAGCAGCTATAAATGTTTGCTGTCAGTGAAAGCAGGTTAAAAATTGAGGTGAGTATAAGTTTGCATACATCAAAGGAGGTATAAGAGTAGTAACAGGACCTGAGTTGCATCAACTACCCAAGGGCATGTTTCAAACGATTATAAATATACCTGTGTGAAAATTCTAAACATTCTATTGTTGTTCAGTAAATCCTAGTAGTCTTCTCAGCCATCTTGAGGTGGCTGAGGGGGTGGAAAGGAAACATTAGAACATCTTCAGGTGGATATCTGTTGTAAAAATTCTAGTCAATAAACTTTATTTTTGCTTCTCTTGAAATCTGTTGCTACAATTCAGATTTTAAATTAAGAAATGTATTCTTCTTAGTTATTTTTGAATCACTGGAGTCATATGCTCAGCATTCTCTCTCAAAGCACATGTGTTTACCTTGTTAGAAAGTTTAGCATATAAGACTTACTTTTCTTTATAATTCTTCATCCTTAAGAACTTCAATTCTGAGGCACCTGGGTGGCTCAGTGGGTTAAAGTCTCTGCCTTTGGCTCAGGTCATGATCCCAGGGTCCTGGGATGGAGTCCTGCATTGGGCTCTCTGCTCAGCAGGGAGCTGCCTCCCCCTCTCCCTCTGCCTGCCTCTCTGCCTACTTGTGATCTCTCTCTCTCTCGGTCAAATAAATAAATAAAATCTTTAAAAAAAATGGTGAATAGAAAATGAGGAAAGACTGGAATCAATATAAAACCAATAAAGCAAAGAGCCAAAGAGATAAGACTTTTAGGAAGTAGAGACTTGGGATAAAGGAAACCATGGGAGAGGACACACATATAGTCCCATGTGATTTAGGTGGGGAAACTGAGATGTCTAAGACAGTTGATGGACTGTGTTTAGGCCTGAAATAACTCAACCAGGACAATCACTTTCTGTTCTAGAGGAGGGAGAGAGAAGAGAAATCTGACATAGGGAGTAAAGTCACTCTATCTCTAGGACTATACCAAGATACAGAAAGCAGTGTCTTCCAATTCTAAAATTAGAAACTTTAAATATTGGTGAGTACAAAAATGGTGAAAACATCTGCTGTTATGTTATCCACAACAAAATTAAAACTTTGAGTATATTGTTGAAATAGAGATAGAATAGAACTTAAAATGAGTGTGGTCATCAAAGGAAAGTAAATTGAAATTGATTAAACAGTACTCATTAACATTAATTTAAGAAACATAAATGGGTATTTGGCAATTGGTAGGCCCTTCGCTTGGTGTGTTTTCTTTTCTGTGGTATATTAGTAAATATAAACCTTCATGTATATTTTAAACATTTACAGACTTCCATTAGGATATCTGAGATCTTTCATCTTCTAACTCAGTTTTTCCCAAGGGTATATAGGCCTTCATTCCAAATTCTCCAATTCTGTGGTTGAGAAAGAATTGATACTACCAACTTAGAAGCATCATATATTCCTACGTCAGATATTCATGCTAAAATTAAGTGCTGACATATATTCATATACAGAAACACACACAAACATACAATTTTTGTTTTCTATCTTGCTCTGGATTATCCAATGTTTTCTTCAATTAGTTCAGAAAGAGGAAAGCTGAGCATGCCAAAGCTGACCCATATAGGACACGTACAAGTGAAGCTTTTAAAGTATGTTCCCTTTAATAGCAAAAACTATTCTGTTGAAGCCTTCTAAGATCATTCTACTTAGGCTAGAACCTGTTTGCTTAATCAGAAGATAAAGTCTTAAGTGGCCTTTAAAAAAAAAAGCCCGATTTTGTTTTGGTGGGGAGGAGGGGTAAAAGAAGACAGAGCTTAATTAACCAGACTGACAGGCTCCATAGATCTCTCAAGTGTTTAAATTAAGGATTGCAAGTTCTTGAAACTTGACAAGCCAGGCAGGATTGTCACCGCTGCTGTCTGAAGCAGAGGTAAGTACAGATTAGGCTTGTCCTATCTCTATCATAAGCATTTTGCTGGGATCTAAAAACTTCACACTGTGAACAGACTTGCAGATTTTCTTTATTACTGGAAAATTTGAGCAATAATTAAGGTCTCAAATTTTTCAAATAAAGATTGTTCATTTGTAATAAATATTTTTTCTTGGACGGAATGGCAGCATTACCGTATTAAATGTTTGCGCGCGTGCACACCCACCCACCCACACACACACACACACACACACAGATGCATTCCTTTATTAAAGAGAAATAGTTATTTGTACCACAGACTGGGGGCTCTCAGGTTTTGTGTATTCACATCAAAAACAGACTGATGTGCATCGAATCACTGGCTATAGTGCTTAGGGGCTAGTGAATGTTAGTAGCTCCCACCCACCTGGTCAGAGCTTTCCTGTGGAATGAGATGGATCTTTTCAGTTATTTATTTTCTCCGTGTGCATATAGTCACAAATATAAATATATACATATGCTTGGAGCATGTTCCACTACATTCGACATCTGGCAGGTCTCCATTAGGAGACTTCTGATGTTTCCAATGAGTAATAAAATGGAATTACAAGAAGGGGGTGAGAATGGGGAGGAAATAATGCAAATGACGGCCCAGGAGACTCTTTCTTTGAATTTAGGTAAGTTTCAAGTGTGTATCTGCTGTAAAACATCAAATCCTGATCTTTAACCAACTCCTGTTTATATGCTGATTTTTGGAAGATCAAAGACATTTGGATATTAGAAATACACCTTTCAGATATTTGTGTGTTGATACCTCCTTGCAGAGAAAGCTTTTCTCATGCTTACATAAAACAATGGCCTAACCATATTAAATATTTTGAGGCGTTGCAGAATGGGCACGCACTATAGTCCCAAAAAGAAAAAAAAAAGT
>NW_019154091.1:42926641-42977544 GCF_002288905.1 Enhydra lutris kenyoni
AAATTTTCCAGACATAAATCTGCCCTCAGAGTAAGCTATCTAAAAAGATTTTCATGAAGTTAAAGGGCTGGGACGTCTTGATGCCTCCAAAAGGTCAGGGCGAACACATATTTTGGAGGAGGACAGCATGTGGTTTTTCTTCAGGAAGTTAATTTTTCACTTAGTTTAATTTATACTGTACTGTATGTGTGGTTCCCTAATCACTGCCAAGGGACATGTAAAAACGGCTTAGATAGCAGAGTCGCTTCTACGCCTGAGAGCTGAAAGCTAGTGAGTGCTGGTGGTAGTAGCAGCGACTGAATCTGAGATGAAAAACAGGTGCCTCTCCACAAGGTCTGAGAACTTTCTCAAGCTAATTACTTGATTCTGAGAAATAACAACAACAACAACAACAACAGTCTTATTCACGGGGTCTCAAGGATCTTTCTTCCCACTCTGCAGAGGAAATACAGCCCAACCAGGCTTTCCCTATCATTTCAGCACTTTTGGTGCTGGTCAGCACCCACAAATCCAAAACCTGGGTTGCCCTGTTCGTAGAACTATTAGAATCATGGAACTTTTTAACTGGAAAAGAGCTAAAGAAACCATAGAGTTTCTTCCCCTAAGTATAAATGAATTGAATAAAAATGTGTCATGCGGGGCGCCTGGGTGGCTCAGTGGGTTAAAGCCTCTGCCTTTGCCTCGGGTCATGATCCCAGGGTCCTGGGATCGAGCCCCACATCGGGCTCTCTGCTTGGCGGGGAGCCTGCTTCTCCCTCTATCTCTGCCTGCCTCTCTGCCTACTTGTGATGTCTCTCTCTCTGTGTCAGATGAATAAATAAAATCTTTATAAAAAAAATGTGTCATGCATTCTGATGTCTTCAGGGGATATATATCAGTTACTGGCCATGTGTGGAAAGTATTTCAATATGATATTTTAAAATATAGCATAGCTCTGATAGCTTTCTTAATGAAAAGCAAATGGGCAAATAAGGTGATCACTGTTGTTATGATTTTTGCTGGGCTTTTATTATTCAATATATGGGCCATGTTTTCAATATTATAAATAAATTTTTTGTGACTGTTTTCTGCCCAAATGACAGCTTTGTATCTACTATTATCAAAATTTGGGGGGTAGTTTGGCTTAAAAAGTGAGAGATACTTAAGTGAGTGGGGTCTTCTTGTTCCTGCCTTTTGTGGTTTCACTTTTTTTCCTTTTGTATATTAACAATTTGTGTCCAACTAAAAATTATATAATTAAAATAGTATAGTATATTTATATAAAATAATATGTGTAGCTATATGTATATAATGAAATATAAAATAAAATGAGTATTCATAAATCTATCCTACAGCTTAAGAGCTAAAACATGACAGATATCTTTGAAGTTATCTATGTTCCATTTGGAATGCATTCCCCTGCTCTACCCCAGCTAGTTAAACACTACCCTGAGTTTTGCATTTATCATTCTTTTAGCACATATATGTACCATTAAAATATATGATTTAGTTTTGCTTAATTATATAAACAGAACATAATTAAGTCAACAGTCATTGGGGTCTTGCTTTTATCATCTAACATAACTTCCCTAAGACTCATCTATATAGCTGCATAGCAATTTAATGCATTTACTTTCTCCTATATAATATTCCTGTGTATGAATAAACTTTATTTATCTATTCCTTTGCTGATCACTTGGAAAGCAATCTGGCATTATTCTAAAGCTGAGAATGCACATATTCTAAAACCTAGCAATTTCTCTTCTGAGAAAACACTCTTATACATATATGTTAAGAAATGTATAAAACATATTTTTAGTAAAACAGTTATGAGTTTTCTTAATTAGATTATTAATTATAATTAATCTTCACTCCTTACATACTACTGTTGAAACCAACAGGATCAACAGTATAAATAAGAGGGTAAAGAGGGGTTGTAGAGATGCCCTGCAGATGAAAAGATTATTTGTTCAATGTTATCTAAATTATTTGCATTCAACATTCAATAAATATTTCTGAGTACTCCCATGTATCATGCACTTTTCCATTCATAGGGGATGTAGCACTGAATAAAATTGAGGAAGTGGCTGCTATCATGAGGCCTTATTTTGTTGTGGAATATAGACACTGAACACAAATAAATAGTACGATATTAAGTAGTGATAGTAGTACAGGTAAATACAGAGCCAAGTAAAAGCATAAAAAACAATGTGGCTTCTAGTTTAGATGGTATGGCCAAAGGATGTCTCTCTACCTCACTGAAGATAAGAAAGAGGTCTTGCATGTATCTCAGGGAAGAATATTCTTGGCAGAACCACAAAGACTGTAAGGTGGTATTATTTTTATTGGTTTAGAAAAGCAGTAAAGATGTCACTGTAGGTGAAATGGAATTGGTAAACCAAAGAAAGCTCAGATAATGTTGGAGAGTTAGACCAAGGCAAGCTCACATAGGGATTTATATCATTTTGTCCAGGTGTCATTGATGTCCTATAGTCTATAGTCCTATAGTCTATAGTCCTATAGTCTAGATGTGAATGAAAGGGAACTATTTGATATTTTTATGCAGGAGAGTTAGTTAAATGATACACATTATTTATGATGTTTAGAAACATCATACTGGATAATAAATGGAAAAGCCTGTAGCAGGGGAAAAACAGAAGCAGGAAAACCTCTTGGATGGGAGTGATGGTCATTTAGATGAGAGAGGAAGGTGTCTCCGTTTAGGTGGCAGCAAGAGAGCTGGTAAGAAATGATTAGCTGGAGAATAGATTTTAAAATGGAGTCAGAAGGATTTGTTGATAGATTGCTTGTAAATGTGTAAGAGGGAGAAGCCAATAATGACTTCAATGTTTTTGGCTTGAGCATATAAGTTAAAGATGATGTCATGCATAGAGATAGAAAATTATGAAGTAGGGGAAGGCTTAAGTAAAAAAATCAAATGTTTGGTTTGGGGCATGTTATGTATGAGATATTTGTTAGATATCCAAGTGGAGTTGACATGCCAAGTAAATACTAGGTAAATTAGTCTGGAGTTCAAGGTAGAGCTCGGGGATGGAGATAAGAATCTGCATTTGGAAGTCAACAATAGGGGTGATATTTAAAGTAATGGAATATGATATGATCATCTAAGTGCTTAGCATAGACAAAGAAGAAAAAAGGTATGAAGATGAGAGCTGATGTGGCTGATTGATTGCATTAAAGGCCCTATATCTATTTCCTTCCCTTTACCCATTCTCTTTGCCATGTAATTGGGCTATCACATCCTTACTCTGGGCCTAAAACTCTCTTTGGCCTATGGGATGATGACGGTTGTGATAGAAGCAGAAGCTTGAGAAAGTACTTGTACATTTCCGCTCTGCTATTACATTCTACCCTTACCGTGAGAAGATATGCCCAGATACCTCTTGTCCCAGCAGGAGTATGGGAGATACAGGGTCAACCCAAGGTGCATGAGTAAGCCTAGTTAAGTGCATTGTAGATCAGATGAACCTCACAGACAAATGAAGTCTCTAAGTGTTTATTGTTGACTGACATTGAATTTTAGGGTTGTATTTTATGAGCATTATCATAACAATATATAACCAATACAATATTTAGAGGTTTGGATAAGAAGGTAAGCATCACAAAGGATAGTGAAGAAACCATCAATGGAAAAAATAGAATAAATGGTATCAAGAAACCCAAGAGATGGAAATGTTTCAATAAGGAGAAGTAATCAACTATGACAAATGCAGTGAGAGTTCATGTAAAATGGAAACTAAAAACTGATCAGCACATTTGGCAAAATGATTTTATGAACGTCTTTGATGAGAGTGGTAGGAAGAAAAGTCCAATTTAAGAAAGTTCTAGGGAGAATGGTAGATGAGCAAGTTGAGATAAATTTAAATTAGAGAGTCTGTTTTAAAGGGTAATGGAGAAATGGGGTTATGGTTGGAAGGGAACGTGACTTAGAAGAGAGGTTTTATTTATGGATGGGCTATATTACAGATCACTTGTACATGGATAGGAAGATTTAGTTCATTGGGGAGATAAAACAGATAACACAGGAGAAAAGAGAAATAATCAGAGTAGTGAAGACTTTTAGTAGGTAGGTTGGGATAAGGTCTGGTGTACAAAAGGTGGAGTGTCCCTTAGATAGGAAAATGGGCAATTCTTCCATAGCTATAGGCATGAAGGCAAAAATATAGAGAGGACTTAGATAAAGAGAGGCTGGTCAGCTTGCCAGATGTAAGGATGAAGTTTTCTTCTGAGGGTTTATTTTATTTTTTTAATTAATGAATGAAGAATTAAAACTATGACCTGGAGGGAGAAAGAGGAGTATGGTAGACAGAATTCTAAGATGATTCCTTATGACCGTTACTCATATCATATGCTCCCCTCTGTGTATGGGTGGGACTCATGAAGAAACACCACTCCTGTGATTATATTGTTTATTGTTATATGAAAAGAGAGAGATTATCCTGAGTGGACCTGACCTAATGAGGTTAGCTCTGTTTAAAAAAAAAAATTGTCTCAGAACAGAAAATCAGAGTTTTATACCTGGCTGGCCTCAAAGAAAGCAAACAACCATTTTGTTAACTGCCCTATGGGGCACTTGACAAGGAACTGTGGGTGGCTTCTAGGAGCTGAGAGTGGTCCCTGGCCAACAACTGGCACTAAATGAGGACCTCCATGCTACAATTGCAGAAGTGAATTCTGTTAACATCCAGCAAGTTTGGAAGATGCCCTTGGGAGAGAGTTGCAGCCCAGCCTAATATCCTGTTATCAGTCTGGCGAGACTCTGAGCGTGGCATCCAGCCAAACCCATCTGAACTTTTAATTACAAAACAGTGATATTATAACTTAATGTTGCTTTAAGTCACTAAGTCCGTGGTCCATACGCTCTCAGACGTTGGGATGCAAAGAAAAGGGCATCTCAGAGAATGAAGAGTGAACTGACTACAGAATATAGAACAGTTATGAGACAGAATGGAGAACTCATTTGAGGCAGTAATAAATTTAAAGTAGGACTTGTAAGAATTAGAACCTTGGATAAAGGCAAAGACTGGTTTAGGTGTTAGATTTAACTCAGATAGTGGATGGGCCAGTTAAATGTGGAAGGAGAAAGGGGCAAGGGAAAGAAAATTATATGCAGAAGAATGATCTTTATGTTAGGGCAAGTTACTCAAACAGGCAGAGTAGGGGAGTCGGGGAGTGAGGACAAGAAGAGGGTAACACAGGGAAAACTCTAGTCCAATGCACTGGATGTCTCAGTTGGGTTAAAGATCTGAAGAAGGGGATACTTGTCAAAGTAGTCAAAGCAAGCTGAAAAGGAGGAGTCTGCAATTATAAATTGGCCCTTAGATTTTATTTGGATTAGGGACCTTGCCCAACCTTGTATCACTTAGCAGCGTCCTGAGTTTTGACCAAACTGCACTAAGCTGACCTCTTTTCTCCTGAGTCTCCCATGTTTGAATGCTATTCCATCATTTATGAGTCTCTTCCCCAACTTTTGGGGATGCATTTCTCTGAGATTCACCCTCTTCTCAAACATGAAGTCTTCTTGCAGAAAAGCCTTGATTATTAGTCACAGTACCTTACTGGGATATTAGCAATCCAAATATTCTCCCCAATTTCGAATAAAGCCTTTGTCTTTGGTTTGAAAAAAAAAAATTCAGTCTCAGATATTTAGAGTAAGAAGATATTTTGTTGTTGTTTCTGAAAACCACAGCACTTTCTGCCTCCTCTAAAACAGACCTGCAAAGTAGGGGTTATGGGCTAAATAATCTGTTTATTTACAGAAAATAATGTGTTCTGTAAATAATTTTTTTATTACAGTCACACCCATTTGTTTACCTATTGTCCAAGTGTGCTTTTGAACAACAATGGCAGAGTTGAGTAGTCCCAATGAAGACTGTACAGCACACAAAATCTAAAATATTTACAAACTGTCTTTTTCAGGAAAACTTGCTGACCCCTGCCCTAATATCACCTTGCTCATGCCCTTTGGGTTTCATTATTCCTCCTCACCTCTATGTTATAAATGCTTAGAAATGGAGGAATAGGAATTGGAAAGATTAAAAAAAAAAGAGAGAGATAAAGATGTAGTATAGAAGTACTAAATGTTTTTGCCTATAGCCCTGGAAAAGGGGAGGGAATCTAAAGCAAAGTATATATGAACAAATGAATAATCATACTCTTGCCTTTATGCTTTTTGTTTTGTGAGAAGGAATTGAACTTTCTCAAGAAAGAGTAGTGCAATCGCAACACTCTGGTATGTTCTGGCATGTCTTTATGATGAAGAATACCGCTAAAGTTTGTTAACCCTTTGTGTCAGAGAGACAGAATTTGGGTTTTTTTGAAATTTACTCTTCTGTGGTGACTCAGTGAGTCATAGAATATACTTATGTATTTCTAACTGATAGATTTAATTTTTTTCTGTATCCATTGGACCCTGGGTCTGGATCAAGATGAGCTAATATTGTTTCCTATGACAAGAATATAAACACTAGAGAGACTCTTTCCTTAAGCTGGCCTGAGACCAGCCCGATACAATGCAGAAAAACTTCAAAGTCATATCACAGAAAATTACAATGACCATCATCTTTTCTAAAATAAATCAAGAGGGGCACCTTGGTGGCTCAGTCGGTTAAGCATCTGCCTGGGGCTCAGATCCTGATCCT
Organism: Enhydra lutris kenyoni; assembly: GCF_002288905.1. Taxonomy (NCBI): domain Eukaryota; kingdom Metazoa; phylum Chordata; class Mammalia; order Carnivora; family Mustelidae; genus Enhydra; species Enhydra lutris. The sequence continues at coordinate 42,933,283 of NW_019154091.1, forward strand.
GGGGTCCTGGGATTGAGTCCCTGCTCAGTGGGGAACTTGCTTCTCCCTCTCTCTCTCCAGCTCCCCCCGCTTGTACACTCTCACTCTCTCAATAAAATAAAATAAAATAAAATATAGAGATGTATAGTTGTTGTTAACATTACTCTGGTTTTCTAAGTCAGTCTTAGAGGTTTTTCAGTATTGTACTAGTATCTTCAGAGAAATACCTTTTAGTTTTTGATGATCAACTCCATTGGTTTTTGTTTACTTAGATGTTTACTTTTCATTTTATGAATTTTTGATCTGAGTCCTTATGATTTTCTTTCTTCAACTTTGGGTTTACTATGCTATCTCTTTGAATTTGAATTCAAATTTGATTTGAATTTATTGCATTGAGTATTTTGTTGAGTTTACATAGCAGATGGTCAATTTTTGTGAATGTTCTATGTATGCCTGCAAAGAATATATAGCCTTTTTTCCTTGATGACAGTGTAAAAAAAAAACCTAACAATTTTGATTACATATAAATTGTGGCTTGAAACCTAATCATTATATTTATATTATTTTAATGATTCTTTTCAAAATTTTTTGATGTTTGAAGTCTACAGTTACTTAACTTTCTCAATACTCTATTCCCCAATAATGTAAAATACTCAAATGTTTTAACTCCAATATTCCTCCCTTCCATCTTCTATGTTTTTTGTCTGGCACTTCAGTTTCATCTTATTTTCTGAACTCCACAAAACTAACTTCTGTTTTACAGTCAAATGTAGAAGCTTCTGTTATCTTCTATAGTCTCTTACTCTGTGACAGCTGGGAATCTTCTGTGCTTTCTCTCTGTGTCTCTCTCTTTTTCATTTATTCTCACGTTAAGTCAAAATTACTCTGATTTCATTTCTTCATTTCTGTTAAATACATGTCTTTTTCCCCACTGTCACTGCTCTTTCCTCCAAACCAGGGAAGTCTACCATTATCTTACTCTGGACCACAGTTGAGTTTCCTACTTGGTCTTCCTGCATCCCGTCTTGCTCTTTTCTCCCCACTCTACCCACACTGCAGCCAGAGTGGGATTTCACATCAAAACATGATTTCTTGCAGAGATTCCCTTTTTTTTTTTTTTTTTTTTTTTTAGAAAAATCTAAATTCCTTGACGTGGCATAACATGATGTTAGCTCTACTTCCACAGCCTAGTTTCTACCCACTTCTTCTCTTAGTAGTTTTTGGCTGACTTAACTATAATTGCTTTTTAAAAATTTTCTGTCTTTCTTGGTAGACACTAAAATCTGTGATGGCAGGAATAAAATCTGTAGTGCTTGTCATATAAAACCACTTAATAAATATTTGGTTAATAATACTGAATGGATTTTTGAAAGCATGGAATTATTAAACAAAAGTGTTATTCTGGTAATATGCTTATATTGGAAAACTTCTGATGAGAAATGCATTGGGAATTACCCAAAAGGGGGATTTGATATGAGTTTATCTTACATCCTCCAAAGGGGAAATATGGAGACTTTATGAGCCAACAAGGTGGCCAAGTAATCCTGAAATTTAGATAATGACAGTAAATAGAGAACACAGCATATTTTCTACGGTGAAACAATTGGCAAGACTGAGAGTTATAGCAAAAGATTGTAGACGAAATGAAATTGAAAATTGAAATTGTAGGCGACTCTTTTCTCTAAAACTCAATGAATGTTTGATCTTGAGATAAATCACTTCATCTCTTGATGTCTCAATTTAACTATTGAGTATATAATGAATGATTATTCTTAACTACTGCATGGGGTATTGTGAGACTTAATTTGCTAATGTTTATAGAGTGCTTCAGATTGTCTGATTAAAAGTATGAAGTATCATCATTATACTATAAAAGAGCATGTGAAATTTTATTTTAATTTCATAAATATGAAATTACACCTTTCTACTTTCACTTAAAATGGTCTGAAATTCATACACATAGATTGGTGCATGTTTGAATCTAAGTCTCTAGGCAGTTATGTTAACTGTTCTTACAACTATCTTTAGGCCTCATCTGCATTTCTATTATTCAGAAAGTTCACAAAACTTTGATAGAAATAGATTTGAAAGGGCACGACTCCTTTTTTTGTTGTTGATTTATTGCCCAAATAAGTTGAGATTACTGTATTATGATTATTTTTTCTTTCTTTCCAACCTTTCATTTTTTTGGTGAATGCTTCCCTCATTGTTAAATATGATTAGTTTTCTATATATGGCAATTTTCTCCTCACATTATTAAATATCCTCTCAAGTACAATTTTGTGCCCAATGAGTGGAAGTCTACAGGTTCAATTATTTCTTTCTGAGACACTTTCTGGTGCTCCATGCTCTAGCTTCTTTCTATCTAGGTGCTCACCATCCATGCCTGCTGCAGATCTTAAGAATTCAGTGTGAGGGGCGCCTGGGTGGCTCAGTGGATTAAAGCCTCTGCCTTCGGCTCAGGTCATGATCCCAGGGTCCTGGGATCGAGCCCCGCATCAGGCTCTCTGCTCGGCAGGGAGCCTGCTTCCTCCTCTCTCTCTCTCTCTGCCTGCCTCTCTGCCTACCTGTGATCTCTATCTGTCAAATAAAATAAATAAAATCTTTAAAAAAAAAAATTCAGTGTGACACTCCTCTGGTGCTTCCCTTATTTTCTGAATGTATTATTTTAAACCTCTTGGTTTTCTGCCTGTTCCTCTAGAATCTTTCTTGGAAATGTGTATGGGAGGTGAAAATTTGGTAATATTGCCTGCAGAATGTATGTATGTATGTATGTATTCATTTTAGAGAGAGAGAGTGAGTTGGGAGCAAGGAGAGGGACAGAGTGGGAGGGAAGAGGGATAGAGGGGGAGGGAGAGGCAGAGAATCCCAAGCGGACTCCATGACAGGTGCAGAGCCCAGCTTGGGGCTTAATCTCACCACCCTGAGATCAACCTGAGCTGAAACAAAGAGCTGGACGCTTAACTGACTGAGCCACCCAGGTGCCCTCAAACTGTCATTATTTTATTTAAAAACATAGTTGATAGTTTAAATACAAAATTCCTGCAGGAAGTATTCTTCACTCAAAATGTTACAGAATTTCTCCATTTTCCTTTAGTTTCAGTGTTGCCATTTTTACTTCTGATTTTTCTATTCTCTCTCTCTATATAATATATATATATATATAATATATATATAAATACTTATATATTTTTCTTGCCAAGTTTAGGATCTTCTTTTTACCCTTAGTGTTATGTAATTGCATGATGAAACATATTAGTAATCTTTTTTTCATTTATTGTACTTGGGACTCATAACTGCTTCTATATTCATATTCTATATTCTATATTCAACATGTTAGGATATCATATATTATGTAACCACTGAAAAAGAGTATCAGAGTGAATAAGGAAAATAATGTTTTACTATAATTATGAAAATGAAAAACTCCTAAAAAGGCTGTGGGACTCCCTAAGACCTCCAGACCACAGTTTAACTGGTGCTGTATGTACAAACCCCCACACACATGTGCATACACACAAAACCTTTTCTAGTATTATCTTGTTGTTGGGTTTTTTTTTTGTCTTGTTTTATATTTTTTCTCCAGAATTTTTTTTTTCTCATCTTATTTGTTTCATTTGTTTTGGTCTTTCTTTTCTATGCTAGAGGCTTTCTCAAACATCTGATAACATTTGACTGACAGTCCACAGTTAAGTATAATATACTGGAATCCTGATTGGACACTATGGTTGGGGAAAGAATTTTCTACTAATGAGTTCATCCTAGGGAAATGGCTTTCAATCCTATTAGAAGTAATGACCACTATTTTTTAAAGCAAATAATTTATAAAGCTCCACTTACTATTCTGAAATGAGAAGCATAGTAGTACGACCTACCCTATCAATGCATGTAACTTCACCAAAAGTAATATGTCATAACTACAAAGTAAAAAGGAAATAGAAAATATTTAATAATAAAATTATATGCATTTCAATGTGTAAACCATCAGACATGGCTACTCTACACTTACTGTGGACATAATGAGGTAATTATATGCTTGTACTTACTTGGAGAATCTCTAAAAGGGACAGCTGTGAATACAAACTGATACAGTTGTGCTGCTGAGTGGCACTGATATCGTCAATATCATGAGCGGCACTGGTCCTGGTGATGTGATCTTATGAAATGATGAAAAATTCTTGACTGAACTCCAAACCAAACAATATGCCATCTAGCTTCAATTTATAATTGCATCCCCGAAATACTGTCTTTGTTAAGGTTATGTCAAAATACATTGTGTTTATATGTAAAAAAAGTGTTGTTCTGTAAAAAAACGTAGTTAGGCCCTAGATTCACATAGCTTTAAAAACTTTTTCTTTTTCCTATTTGATTGTCTACTACCATATCAGAAAGTCTTTAGGGATGTGGGTTAATTCTCCACTGTGAGGGAGTTTCATACATGAGAAGATGTCTGGAATCTGACTCTTACACATTAAATTCCAGCAGTGCTCTCCCAATCACTGCAACAACCTATAAATTTGCAAGAATCTGCAACAACCTACTATTCCAAGAATCCCTGCTCTGCCATAGTCATAGCAAGAGCCTGAATTTTGCATGGAGAACCTTAAAGGCTGATTAAACCATCAGTTGCTCACTTTGTTTATAAATCAGACCTTCACCCTCTGAGACTTCTTTGTGTGGCCCTGAAATTCTCTGGCTCGGAGTCTTCCGTGAGAGTGGGCTGGCTGGCTGGGTTGAAGGCTAAAGTTTGAGAAGGCTGGATTGCTGAGAGTGGTCAGGATTTACCTAAATGCCCAAGGGCTTATTACAGAAACTCTTAGCCATCTCTGGTTACATGCCCTGTGGCTCCTGCCTTTTGTTACAATAGGTGCTTTGCAGTGTCCTCCAGGGAAAACTGGCTTCTTTCTCCTCACTCTCCTCTCTTCTTCTTCTTCTTTTTTTTAATATTGTAATTTTATTTTTCTCAGTGTTCCAAGAGTCATTGTTTATGCACCACACCCAGTGCTCCATGCAATATGTGCCTTCCATAATACCCACCACCAGGCTCACCCAACCTCCCACCCCCACCCCTCCCCAAACCCTCAGTTTGTTTCTCAGAGTCCACAGTCTCTCATGGTTTGTCTCCCCCTCCAATTTCCCCCAACTCACTTCTCCTCTCCTTCTCCCAATGTCCTCCCTGTCATTCCTTATGCTCCACAAGTAAGTGAAACCATATGATAATTGGCTCTCTCTGTGTGACTTATTTCACTCAGCATAATCTCCTCCAGTCCTGTCCATGTTGACCCAAAACAAAGAGGCAACTCACAGAATGGGAGAAGATATTCGCAAATGACACTACAGACAAAGGGCTGATATCCAAGATCTATAAAGAACTCCTCACTCTCCTTTCAATAGGCACAATAGTCTTAGCTTCCTCTGGTCTTTTTGGCCAGTTAGCTGTCCTCCATTTATTTTCATTTTTAAAAATTTGTTGACCTCTCTTATCTGCTGTTGTCTTTTCCCTGGGTCTCCTCCTTGAGGCTGTAAAGATTTTTATTGCCTTTCACTTTTGGAAAATAATAAAGTTTAAGAAATAGCATTTAATCAACAATATTGAATTGGAAGTCCCTGTATTAATTTTGTAATTAGAAAAATCAATATTGTTTAAGGCATGACCAACACAAAGGATTTATGAAAAGGAAAGCCTAAGAGATTTCTAAACTATTACTTGCATTCTCTCAATTTTAACATCACAAATCTGTATGTCTGGACCACATCATCACAATCTCTGTTCTATTAGAATTGCCTTTCTAACAAAACTATGCCTTAACATTACTATTTAAGTTTTCACACACGGCTGATAAAAGACAACAGCCCTCTGTGGAATGTCTCTGCATTGTCATAAAAAGTGTTATCATGGCACTAATTTATTACATTGAATGTTGTCTCCTCATTTTTAGATTTTTATTTATTTATTTCCACTCAGGGACCAAAAAAACTTTGTACTGGTACTAAAATTTCCCTTGTTTTTGTTTTTTTTTTGTTCTGGAGAAAGAACATTTAAATATTATAGAACTTAGTTTCTATATTTCTCTTTAATCAGGATATTTTGAAATGGGTGGGGTATTTCTCTGACCTTTACCCTTTATGTTTTATGAACTGTCTTTTATCTTTTTCCATACATTTGGTAAATTGAAGGTATTCCATCTTCAGAAGTAGGAGGTAATTCAAACAAATCAATAAAAATAATAAATAAGTAAAATTCTGAAATTGTGTGCAATGTTAAGAGACAAGTATATAAGATGAATTTAGTGTAAACATAAAACAAAATTTAAAAATTAAAAAATTAAAAATAAAGCAAAAATAAAATTATTTTATTTATATTATTATGATATAATTGCACACAAATGGGATATAATTAATTCTACTGATACTTAGGAATATTGCTATTGCTAATTGCTATTTGTTAAGGGTCTCATCTTCTATTATCTCCTTTCACTTCTCTAAATCTCTCTGCTTACATTAGGGATGAAGTAGCTGTAGTAAGTTGTGACCTCAGCAGCTTCCTCCTCTTCCTCAGGCCCAGCCTTTGCTTCTCTCTGTCTCTGGCTATTGCTCCCTATTTCAGCCATCTGGACAATTTGTGAAATCAGTGGGGAGGTAAGTATACTTTATCATATGACTCTCATGAAAAATAAAAGAATTAGGCATTTTTTACACATACACTGAAAAAAATGGAAAAAAAAAATCCAGTCAAATTTAAGAAGAAAATAACAGAGAGGCATAAAGGCTTTGCTGATCTTGAAACCAGTAGAAGTCTGGGATAGTACAAATGTTCTTCCAGTTAATGGAAGATCTTTGGCCAAAAAAGTTATTGTCTCTTTAATTCCTTTGTATCTGATCTAGAAAGAAACAAAATATGAAATTATATACATATTACATACATATATCTTTATCTAAAATCAAGAAAATGTGCTACCTTTATGGTGTACTTCATTATAGTAATGATAAACCTTGCTGTTTCATAGGACTTTATTATTTTTTATTTACATAATACCAATAGAGGTTAGAATAACATTCTAAATATTAGTCAACAAGTTATTTGGCCTACATTATGTCAAAAAATGAAGAATGTAATGCTTTCATCAAATTGACTACAATTATAAAAGGAAACCTACAACTCAAAAGCAAAAGCAAAACAAAAAAAAAACTAAAAAATGGGCAGAGAATCTGAATTGACATTTTTTCCAAAGAAGACATACAGAGGACCAACAGATACATGCTCTATATAATTTTTTAAAGATTTATTTATTTATTTTATTGGGGAGAGGGGCAGAGGAAGGGAAAGTCTTAAGCAGGTTCTGTGCTCAGCAGAACTCAGACACAGGGCTTGATTCCACAAGCATAAGATCATGATCAGAGCAGGAACCCAGAGTCAGTCGTCCAACAGACTGTGCCACCCAGGCACCCCAGAATGCTCTACATTTTTAATCATTGGGAAAATGCAAATCAAAACCACAATAAGATATCATCTTACATGTATGAGAATGGCTCTTACCAAAAAGACTAGAAATGACACGTTGCCAAAAATGTAGAAAAAAGGAAACACTGGTGTCCTATTGGTGGGAAAGTATATTGGTACAACCACAATAGAAATTTTCACAGAGGCTTCTCAAAAAATTAAAAGTAGAACTACCTTATGATCCAGGAATTCCACCTCTGAGTATGTGTTTGAAGAAAATAAAAATACTGCGGTGCCTGGGTGGCTTGTTGGTTGAACTTCTACCTTCAGCTCAGGTCCTGATCCCAGGGTCCTGGAATGAGCCCCATGTTAGGCTCTCTGCTCAGAAGGGAGTGTGTTTCTCCCTCCCCTCTGCTTGTGCTCTCTCTCTCAAATAAACAAATAAAATCTTAAAAAAAAAAAAAAGAAAAATACTAACTCAAAAAGCTACATGTATCCCCATGTTCATTGCAGCATTATTTGCAACAGCTAAGATTTATATAAAATCTTTCTTCATTCATAAATGTATGGATAAAGAAATTGTGGCATTTATGCATAATGGAATATTACTTGGCTAAAAAAGAATGAAATCTTGCTATTTGTGACAACATGGATGGAACTTGAGGGTATCATGCTAAGTGAAATTACTTAGAGAAAGACAAATACTGCATAATTTCACATAGATGTAAAATCTAAATAAAAGCAAAAAACAAAAATTAAAAACAATAAACAAAACAAAAAAAATAAAGTCATAATACAGAGAACATATTGATGTTTACAAGAGGGAGGGATGGAAGAAATGGGTGAACTGTTTTAGTTTAGTTTTGTTTTACTTAAATACGCTGAATTTTAAAATCTTATAGCTATGTGAAAGCACTCAGCTGAAAACATAAAAACTATTACTTAAAAAATTTGCCAGAATAAAATCTTGCTTAATTGTGACTCCAGAATACTTACCCCCAAAACACTGACATGAATGATTTTATAATTTAAAAATTTTAGTGAACTTTAAAAAATATTTAGCACCATACTACTTTATTTGAAAGCTAAATGTCTGTGTTAGTTCTACATAGCAAAGCTAATTTAAATTGTTATTTTTTTGTGTCGTCTAGGGAAATGTATTAAAGAAAAAAGTCTCCAAAGATTCTTGCATTTATTAAAGGGACATTTAAAGGATGTCAAAGGATGATGAGACCATCATACAGTATCCAATATAAAAAGGCAAAGTTGAATTTTTTCCTCATTATTATAAGGGAATATTATGCTGGAATTATGCAAAATCTTTCTAGTTCAGCAAACTACTAATTTTATATAGGGTTTTAGGGAGTTCAGGGATTGGCAGATGTTCGAAAGCATGAATGGGTTGTCATCTGTAAATGTATGGTTACTTGGGTGTGACTACTGTTGTTTGGTTGGTCCTCAGAGGTATATTAATTGGGGAAAATTTATTCCTAATTGGCTACTTCAAAAATAAGGACACTGTTGGTAGGCTAGGTTTTAAAGTGTGTTTAATAAAGTAAGTTATTTATTGATTGAATGAAGTTAAACATAGTTCTGATAGCTTCTTATTACCATGGCTAAAGAATATTAGTCTTTTTCTAGGAGTGTGGAAACTTTTAAAACTCTTAATCGTTATTTTTTTCTTCACTCAGTCAAAGCAGCAAGATATCATTAAGAATTGTCCAGACTTTCACCTCTGTTGTTGATTGTTCTTGAAGATGGGATTCCATTTGTGAAGACCTGATTTTCAGTTTGTGTCAACTGACAAAATTTCTTTTTTTCCTTTTTTTTTCATTGAATCACTTATTGAAACATCTGCCAGGACAATGGTTGTGCTGAAGAATTTGAGACACTGGACAATAAACATTAAATGACTGTGAGACAAGCAAGAATAATTAGAAATACTATAAGAAGGGACTAGAATATACTTTGCTACCATAACCTGAGACTTTTCAGGCGTGACCAAGAAAACAAGTCCCAATGTTCCCTAAGCTGCCTTTTTTATTAACTTAGATGTAGATTGTTTTATTCCACTTGTCATGTTAATTCAGGTATAACATGAAGTGTTAGTAATGGTTTTGATTGGCCAAAAATAATTCAACACCATTCTATCATCTATAACCATAACCAGGATTATGATGGCCTTGGGTGGAAGCTACTTTGTGTCATCTCTTTGTAAGGTTCATCTTACATTTCTGCTTTAATCATTGTAGCTATAACTATTTAATGATACCTTCCTAAATCTTGTGCCATACCTAATATGTTAGGAATAATTTTATTTCAAGAAAATGAAATTGTAAGATGTAATGCTTTATCAGTTTTTCTTCCATTTACCCTCAGTTCAAGAATTCTTCCTTATTACGTTGTGAACGTCCTTGCTAGGTATCAAACTATTTTATCAATGGCTATTTATCCATGACAAGTCTCTCCAGGAAAGCAGAAACCACTTCAATTATTACATCACAAAAAATGTAATGGAGTGAAGTGATTACACAGGTGAGGACTGAGCTGAGACGCCAAATGTGACATGGTAAGACAATCCACAGATCAGAAACAGAAGGAAGCCACTACTACAAGGTCAAAGGGAGCCCAAGCGCTAGTTTCACCTTTAAATACCTCATCAGTGGGACTGCTTGGTAGGAGCAGAAGCTGCTGAGGAGGGATAGTGTTGATAGAGACAACACTTCAGGCAGACAGGGAGGAGAAATACCCTGGCTTTTCTTTTCCTTTCACCAGCCAATATTTTGCCAAGGATGCCCATTGGAGAAGCCAGCTAACATAGGATCTTGAGAAATGAAACCTATGGATGTCAGCTTTCCTGGTGAGGGGAGAGTGAGACCCGAATCTTACTGGGAAGAGGCCTAGGATCAGCACTCGCCAGCCAGGGATCCTCCTGCTACTCAGCATCTACTCCCACCTTTCCACCTGCATTTACATCTCATACAACTTCACACCTTAGCATAAGTGAATCATTTTAAAAAATGAATCAACTTTCTATCACAAGTAGAGACATGCTGTCAGTCTCTCCTAAAAATAAGAGACCCCACTACATACTTTTTTGTTCTTCTAATCTCATTCCTAAGGACAGCTCAAGTCACTCGGTGTTTCATGGTTAATCTTCAAAAAGGTACATTAGCGGCCAGAAACCTTTCTAAAAGGAGGGCATTTGTAACCAAAGGAAACAATGAATTTACTCTAGAATCTTAGCATTATTATTCTCCTTTTGGGGCTTTCTAGACGCTCCCTGTAAATTTTTATTTACTGGTAACACTTTGAGTATCATTGGTATCTGTTACATCAGAAGTCTTAGGCAGCAAGGCAATTTGGACCTGCTGGAGAGTCTTCTGCTCTGGATTCCATTTAAAAGTAGAAACCATATAGCTTTTCAGTAAATGGGGTAGAGAAACACACAAATGTGTGATATGTATTGTTCATAGCCAGCAAAATATCATACTCTTCTCTTCCATAACCAAGCCCAACTGAAACCCTTGTTCTTTTAAGAACTATATTTATCAACATTGGATACTGGGTTATGATAAATTGCATTAGTCTTCCCAATCCCCTATCTTTTCTATAGGCTTGTCCTTTGCCATGGATTTTGCAGTTTTTACAACAAATACAGAATATACTTCTAAAGGAAGATCCAAATTCTGTTACTGCTCCAGAAGTGTTCATCCTGCAATAAATTCTCTGCATCTTCAGTAAATTCTCTGAATGAAAATCCCCAACACAGAGTTCGTCTTTCTAGGAAGTCAATCAAAAATGACTGGTGCCTGGAGTGGTTCAGACAAGGCAACTGTAAAATGAGATTTGGAGCTGAAACACTGGAGATAGGTAAAGCACGTGCTGTAGCAGTGCAATTGCTGAAAATTTCAGCAGTGAGATAAGTGTAGAGGGATTCAGTGGTGGGTGAAGTATTTTAAGATTTTGAGAAATTGAGGAGCACTAACTATCAGGACAATGGAATCAGAGGACCTCTTGGAAGGCTAGTAAGGCAGGCATTCAAAAGAAAAAACAAAACAAAACAAAACAAAACAGGGAAGGGTGAGAGTAATTATTCATCAAGAAAGTAGTATCGGGATGCCTGGGTGGCTCAGTTGGTTAAGCAGCTGCCTTCGGCTCAGGTCATGATCCCGGCGTGCTGGGATCGAGTCCCACATCGGGCTCCTTGCTCAGCGGGGAGCCTGCTTCTCCCTCTGCCTCTGCCTACCACTCTGTCTGCCTGTGCTCATGCTCTCTCTCTCTCTCTCTCTCTAACAAATAAATAAATAAAATCTTAAAAAAAAAAAAAAAGAAAGTAGTATCATAGTCAGAGGGCCTCTTTAGTAGCATATAAAGGGACTCATCTTCTGCAGCTTGAGTACAGAAAATGATAGGAACAAACCCAGACTTAACTGTTAACACTAACAAAGCTTCTGAGAAGGTTGAATTCTCAGCCCTGGATAGACTGCTAACTCTTGTGGGGAAAAAAGTGAGAACCTGCAAATTGGAACTGGTCATATCTAGGTCAATGAAACACAAAACTTGACTCTCCAGATCCTCTGAACATTGTGCTTTAGAAGTAGCCCAGTACTTCATGCTAAAGGCCACTGCTTTCTTCTCTATGTCCCTTGCTTGACGGAGGTGCAGAGGACTCTGTTTTGCAAGGAAACAAATACTACCCATTCCAAAATTTAGCCTTACCTGCTTCTCTTCTGGTTACAAAACCAATAACTAGGGTTATGGTCCAATATAATTGAGCTGAGAAAATGGTGTGCTTATTAAGGGGAAAGGAATTCCAAAGCAGCAATAGAAACTAGCCAATGCATATTAGCAGAAGTTGGGTATTAGCATAATATATACATATAATATGTGTATTATGTGTATATATAATACAGCCTAAGGGTGCAAAAGGATCAGGGAGCATGGAAAGAAACACTTGAACTGTGTGGCAGTGTTTTGGGTCAAGTGGCAAGCAGTGTGGAAGCTGTTACGGGGTGCTGGAAATGGTGAGAAAACTGTTGTAGAAGTTAGGAAAAATGTGTTGTAATATTTGGAATTCTGTGGCCTATAATAATCTAGAATATAGAAAATGGAGATGATGTACAAGTAGAGGTGGGGGATATTTCTTGAAGCTAAATGTTGAAAGCATGACTCTGATCTATGATAAGTCACTGAGAAATGTATGAGTCCAGAAGACAAATAATTAGTTATATGCCCTATATGTACAAGGCATATAAAGAAAGATAAAAAATAGGATTGAAAAACAAAATTGTTTCTCATCTATTCAAAGATGAGACTATTAAGATGCAGTTTTTAGGAAAAGAAGTGATTCATGACTTCAAAATAAAGACCCAGTCATGATTGTTGTTATGAACTGGGAGAAAAGGGAAGCTAAGGGTATGTATGAGGCAAAAAAAAAAAAAATTTTTTTTGTGTGTGGTTAGAATGAGTGAGAAATGAAAGATCACAAAGTTTGGTTCCCTCCTCATCGCCCTCATGATCAAGTCCAAACTTCCTACTATCACTTACAATGCCTTTCATCAACTCGTTTTAGTTCTCTAGCTTCGTCGCTCACCATTCTTTCCTTAAACTTTATGCTGAGCTATCTGCAACTTTAAACCTTAAACTTTAAGCTACCTGCAGCTTCCCCTATGACCATTCATTTTCTTTCATAGTGACCGCTGTCCTGACTTTGGACAGTTCTCCATCCCTTTTTTTTCTCCTACTCTCACTGTTCTCCATCACTACTTATTCTTGTCCTACATATTCATTTAAGCCACTGATTTGATAACCAATAATTCTGATAGACTGACTACGGATTCCTGGAAGACTAGGTTAAGGAGCATAAAGTATGTAAGGACAAGTCTAAGGTTCATTGGATAAGCAATGTCCATCATATTGAAAGAACGGTGGCATATATACTATGCATTTTCCTTGTATTATTGCCTAAACATTACTCCTTCTCATAACCTTCCATGAAGTTTCATTAAGAATTGGTAAGTGGTTTCCTATGTGCTTCTGTATTATTTTTTGCTTAACTCTATCACAGCACTTGCGTTGCATTGTATTTTCCTGTTACTGTGCATATCTTCCCATTAGTCAGCATTTTACTTGATAAAGAGACAGCTGCTTGTTTATTGGCATATTCTCAGTGTCTGACACAATGCTTTGAACACAGGAGTCAGTACATAAATAGTTATTAACTTGAGGTAACTTGTTAAATGAGTTAATTGAATTTGAGGTAGTTAAGAAATAATGAGGCTTAGTTGTTGGATGCATTGTTCAAATGTACATGATATCTTCTAGGTAAACAGGAAGTATACTTATAGGTATCTTGTAGCAATCTAACATGTAGAATTTAAGCACAAAAAAACCACGAATAGGCCATTGGATCTTTTTGTGTCTTTAATTGTATTTCTCTAATGTCTTGAGAGCCAAACAAAGTGTCAGCTTTCTGTCTTTCTTTTTTTTTTTTTTAAGATTTTATTTATTTATTTGACAGACAGAGATCACAATAGGCAGAGAGGCAGGCAGAGAGAGGGGGAAGCAGGCTCCCTGCTGAGCAGAGAGCCCGATGATGATGATGATGATGATGATGATGATGGTGATGAGGATGAGGATGATGATGATGATGATGCGGTGCTCATGGGATCATGAGCTGAGCCGAAGGCAGAGGCTTTAACCCAAAGAGCCACCCAGGTGCCCCCAAAGTGTCAGCTTTCTAATTATTGACTTACTCCCCTTCTCTCTTCTTATCTGCCTTTATACTATAATGCCAAATTCAAGTATTTTGAGCAAGTAACTAGCAATAATTTAGATCATGATGTCATTTCATTTTTTTCCTGATAAACTGAAAAAAAAAAGCCCATAGGCTTTATTAAATTAATTATATTAAAAATAATATATAATATATTATATAATTATTTAATATAATTTTATTTTTAATATAACTATACCTTTTTAGAAAATTATAATTTTATATTTTATATTTAAATAAATTTAAATATATTTAAATAAATATAATTTTATATTTTTATATATAATTATATATAATTTTATATTTTATATTAAATAAATATTTAAATATTTAAATAAATAATTAATTTAAACAAGTTAAAAATTGAATTCACACAAGGAACTGGCTGGCATTACTAGCTAGAAAAATTATATAGATGTCTAAGCAATTGCCATCTTGAATTCTTTTTCTTATTTCTGTAATTAAAATTATAGTCTCTTGAATCACTCTAATAGTTCTTTAGTATCCTATCAAAAGAGCTTATATGCAATCATTATTTTCACTGATTCATTAATTCATAATTTTTCAAATGATACTTTCTGAATGTTTATCACAATCCAGGCATTCTTCTAAATGTAAGGGATACAGAGACAAACAAAACCAAATCTACTATCATGGAGTTACATTCTAGGTAAGAAATAAAAAATAAACAGATAAACCCTATGTCAGAGGTGGTGAAATGATATGAAAATGCTGTAGTCCACAGATGATCCCAGAAGACCTTTCAGAGGAAGTAACCTGAGCATATACCTCTGATTATGAAGAGGTGAGGGAGAAGCCAGAAAAATGCATCAGGAAAATAAATGAGGTTTAGGTTTTGCTATTTTAATCTGGAATAATTTGATCAACTTGAGTCCACTCTGATAGACCGAGTAAAAATGATGTTTTATTGCACAGTATCCTGCATAACAAGACACATCAGGTAAACCATGAGCTTCTGTAGTTATTTATGTTTCTTACTATGATGTTGATTATAAAGGAAGTCACAGTTTTCCTTATATCCTACTTTAATTATATACTAGATATTTACATTGTTCTATTCAACAGACATTTCTTGGATTTCTTGTGTGTGAGGAAGTGGGGAGGATTATTTAAAAGACAGATTAAAACACAGTCCTAATGTCAAGAAAGTTACAAAATGAGCAGAAAGTTTGACTCATGTATACAAATAATTGAAAAAGTATACATAATTATAGATAGAAAATTCTGTAAGAACTTAAAATAAGTACATCAAATAATAATAACAATAATAATAATAATAATAGCAGTAGCTGTGTTAATAATAGAACTAACTAATAATAACCACCATCTATTATTCTATTATTATGTGTCAGGTATTTACTAACCACTACCTCTAAGTCTCAAGTCTATAAAATTTTTCATAATTTTGTGTAATGTATAACATTAAAATCATTACAAGTGTTTTTTTTTTTCCTTTTGTATAAATTAAAATTTACTCATGGAAATGGGATGGTATAAAACAATCACAGGGAGGGTGCCTGGGTGGCTCTGTGAGTTAAGTCTCTGTCTTTGGCTCAGGTCGTGATCTCAGGGTCCTGGGATTGAGCCCCGCATCAGGCTCTCTGCTCTGTGGAGAGCCTGCTCCCCCCACCCCACCACCTGCCTCTCTGCCTACTTGTGATATCTCTCTGTCAAATAAATAAATAAAATCTTTAAAAAAAATCTCAGGCACAGATTACCAATTCCACATGTTCATAGAAGAAGTATTGCCATTTGGCACATGGGTAAAAGTATCCATGACCTATTGAGGTAAGGTTGTTGAAGGGTACAATAAAGCATAGTTATTTACCATTTTATTAAAAAAAAAAAGGAGTCTAAAATCTGGAGAATTTGTGACTTCACCCACTTTCCAGTGGCAGAGTGAGGATATAAACCTACATCTGTCTGAAATCAGAACAAAAACCCAATATTTTGAAAGATAATGAAATAAAGAAGCTTTATATTTGATATGATAGTGGTGATGAAAGGGGGAAATCTGAACCAAGTTATGGAGAGAAGGAGAAAATCAGGGAGTTTGAGATATCAAAGCATAAGGAGTACTCATGGACTATAACATGTTTTTTCTTGGTTGGAGTAAAGCAAGGAAGAGATAGAAGATGACATTGAGAAGCTTTGAAAAAAAGATATCTTTAAGCCTAATTTAATAGGTTTTGGGGAAGCACTTAAAGGTTTTGAGATAGAATATTGACAAAACAAGAGTTTTCTTTTTGTGGAAATGAATTGTGTATAGAACAGTTAGTGAAAGAAGACATTAGAGGCAGTATGATCAATAAGAAATGCTGTACTGATGCAAAGCAGTATTCTTTTCTCACATAAAATCAGGAAATTCTGCTTTGGTTCTGGTGTATGTAGATTAGTAATAGGTGGCATCTCTTAAATATAAAAACGAATTGCCAACATCTCTGTGCTGATTTTGTAATGTGTGACTTTACTCAACTATATTGAAATGATTTTTTAGTCTGAACAAGGCTGATGGTTAGATGGTTCCTTAGTTTAACTGCTAGGTGAAATAATTCTAAAAGTTACTTACCCAAGTCTCAAACTGTTAAATATTTCAGAGTTTTATGACCAAGTCCATGGTAACTACATTCTTATCTGCCATGATTTAAAAAATATTGCTCAATTGTTGCTTGCCTCAGTACCCTTCTTTTTCATTACTCTTGCATGCTGAGAGAATCTTGTATAATTTCTTCCTTTTCTTTTTTCTTTTTTACTTTTTATTTTGTTTTACTATGCCTACTTTTGGTTAATTAGAGCTTTAAATCCAAAACTCTGATGGTATTGTCATCTTGCAATTTTAACACCAAGAAAAATCTAATACCATCTGAAAAGATGCAGATACTAATATTAGATAACACTCCTACTCCTTGGGTACCAGTTTCTGAGGTAAAACCATCAATGTATCCATTGTTTTAATCAAACAACATTTACTGGGTGCCTATTATATTACCAGTTGTATTGCAATACAAAGGTAAATAAAAATATCCCCAAGGCAGAGAGTTATAATGCAGAGGAGACTGACACATAAATTATTGTAATGTGCCATAAATACTGTGATAAGAGATAAAGAAAGTGCTTAGAAATATAGGAATGGAAATGCCAAAGTCTCCCAGGAGATGCCAACAGAAACTTCTCAAAGGAGATGATCTTATCTTAAAATATAAGGGCAAATTCATGAAGCAGAAATATAGGGTAGGATACACACAGGGGAAATAGTATATATAAATTTGTAAATGTCCTGGGGAAAAAGACATTATGTTGAGAATTGAGGAAATGGTAAAAAGTTCAGTGTGAAAGCAACATGGAGATTACCCAGAAGAGAAAGGATTACCCAGAAGAGAAGCTGAAGGAGAAGCTATGGCTAGATGGAGGAAGGTCTTTTGACTGACCTTGAACTTAAACTTATTGATGCAGAATTAGTAGAAATTTGAATTTCTACTTGAGTAACAAGATCATATTCTTTTTAAAGGAAGATAACTTTGGAATCCATTTGGAGACTTAATTAACTATAAGAGATTAATGAAAGTATGTCAATTACAAAGCTATAGGAACACACCAGGTAAAAAGTCATGAGGACTTAGGGAGATGGATAAAATGAGAGAGGTGTGTGGAAAAGAAAAAAAGCACATTGATAGGATTCCATCACCACTTGGAAACAGAGGGAACAAGAGGATAACATTTCCAGGATGCTGCCAGCATTTTTAGATTAAGATATTTAGATGGCACCTAAAAGATCTGGAGAAAGAACAAGAAAGAAACCCTAAACCCAGCAGGAGAAGAGAAATCATAAAGATCAGAGAAGAAATCAATGAAATAGAAACCAAAAAAACAATAGAGCAAATCAACAAAACTAGGAGCTGGTTCTTTGAAAGAATTAATAAAACTGATAAACCCCTGGCCAGACTTATCAAAAAGAAAAGAGAAAGGACCCAAATAAATAAAATCATGAATGAAAGAGGAGAGATCACAACTAACACCAAAGAAATACAAACAATTATAAGAACATACTATGAGCAACTCTATGCAAACAAACTTGACAATCTGGAAGAAATGGATGCATTCCTAGAGACATGTAAACTACCACAACTGAAGCAGAAAGAAATAGAAAACCTGAACAGACCCATAGCCAGTAAGGAGATTGAAACAGTCATCAAAAATCTCCAAACAAACAAGAGCCCAGGGCCAGACGGCTTCCCAGGGGAATTCTACCAAACATTTAAAGAAGAACTAATTCCTATTCTCCTGAAACTGTTCCAAAAAATAGAAATGGAAGGAAAACTTCCAAACTCATTTTATGAGGCCAGCATCACCTTGATCCCAAAACCAGACAAGGATCCCATCAAAAAAGAGAACTACAGACCAATATCTTTGATGAACACAGATGTGAAAATTCTCACCAAAATACTAGCCAATAGGATTCAATAGTACATTAAAAGGATTATTCACCACAACCAAGTGGGATTTATTCCAGGGCTGCAAGGTTGGTTCAACATCTGCAAATCAATCAATGTGATACCACACAGTAATAAAAGAAAGAACAAGAATCATATGATACTCTCAATAGATGCTGAAAAAGCATTTGACAAAGTACAGCATCCTTTCCTGATCAAAACTCTTCAAAGTGTAGGGATAGAGGGCACATACCTCAATATTATCAAAGCCATCTATGAAAAACGCACCGCAAATATCATTCTCAATGGAGAAAAACTGAAAGCTTTTCCGCTAAGGTCAGGAACACGGCAGGGATGTCCATTATCACCACTGCTATTCAACATAGTACTAGAAGTCTTAGCCTCAGCAATCAGACAACAAAAGGAAATTAAAGGCATCCAAACGGGCAAAGAAGAAGTCAAACTACCACTCTTCACAGATGATATGATACTATATGTGGAAAACCCAAAAGACTCCACACCAAAACTGCTAGAACTTGTACAGGAATTCAGTAAAGTGTCAGGATATAAAATCAATGCACAGAAATCAGTTGCATTTCTCTACACCAACAACAAGACAGAAGAAAGAGAAATTAAGGAGTCAATCCCATTTACAATTGCACCCAAAACTATAAGATACCTAGGAATAAACCGAACCAAAGAGGCTAAGAATCTATACTCAGAAAACTATAAAGTACTCATGAAAGAAATTGACGAAGACATAAAGAAATGGAAAAATGTTCCATGCTCCTGGATTGGAAGAACAAATATTGTGAAAATGTCTATGCTACCAAAAGCAATCTACACATTTAATGCAATCCCTATCAAAATACCATCCATTTTTTTTCAAAGAAATGGAACAAATAATCCTAAAATTTATAAGGAACCAGAAAAGACCTCAAATAGCCAAAGGAATATTGAAAAAGAAAGCCAAAGTTGGTGGCATCACAATTCCGGACGTCAAGCTCTATTACAAAGCTGTCATCATCAAGACAGAATGGTACTGGCACAAAAACAGACACATAGATCAATGGAACAGAATAGAGAGCCCAGAAATAGACCCTCAACTCTATGGTCAACTAATCTTCGACGAAGCAGGAAGAGAATGTCCAATGGAAAAAAGACAGCCTCTTCAATAAATGGTGTTGGGAAAATTGGACAGCCACATGCAGAAAAATGAAATTGGACCATTTCCTTACACCACACATGAAAATAGACTCAAAATGGATGAAGGACCTCAATGTGAGAAAGGAATCCATCAAAATCCTTGAGGAGAACACAGGCAGCAACCTCTTCGACCTCAGCCACAGCAACATCTTCCTAGGAACATTGCCAAAGGCAAGGGAAGCAAGGGCAAAAATGAACTATTGGGATTTTATCAAGATCAAAAGCTTTTGCACAGCAAAGGAAACAGTTAATAAAACCAAAAGACAACTGACAGAATGGGAGAAGATATTTGCAAACGACATATCAGATAAAGGGCTAGTGTCCAAAATCTATAAAGAACTTAGCAAATTCAACACACAAAGAACAAATAATCCAATCAAGAAATGGGCAGAAGACATGAACAGACATTTCTGCAAAGAAGACATCCAGATGGCCAACTGACACACGAAAAAGTGCTTCACATCTCTCGGCATCAGGGAAATACAAATCAAAACCACAATGAGATATCACCTCACACCAGTCAGAATGGCTAAAATTAACAAGTCAGGAAATGACAGATGCTGGTGAGGATGCGGAGAAAGGGGAACCCTCCTACACTGTTGGTGGGAATGCAAGCTGGTGCAACCACTCTGGAAAACTGCATGGAGGTTCCTCAAAATGTTGAAAATAGAACTACCCTATGACCCAGCAATTGCACTACTGGGTATTTACCCTAAAGATACAAACGTAGTGATCCGAAGGGGCACGTGCACCCGAATGTTTATAGCAGCAATGTCTACAATAGCCAAACTATGGAAAGAACCTAGATGTCCATCAACAGACGAATGGATAAAGAAGATGTGGTATATATACACAATGGAATACTATGCAGCCATCAAAAGAAATGAAATCTTGCCATTTTCGACGACGTGGATGGAACTAGAGGGTATCATGCTTAGCGAAATAAGTCAATCAGAGAAAGACAACTATCATATGATCTCCCTGATATGAGGAAGTGGAGATGCAATGGGGTGGGGGGTTAAGGGGGTAGGAGAAGAATAAATGAAACAAGATGGGATTGGGAGGGAGACAAACCATAAGTGACTCTTAATCTCACAAAAGAAACTGAGGGTTGCTGGGGGAGGGGGGCTGGGAGAGGGGGGCCGGGTTATGGACATTGGGGAGGGTATGTGCTATGGTGAATGCTGTGAAGTGTGTAAACCTGGTGATTCACAGACCTGTACCCCTGGGGATAAAAATATATTATATGTTTATAAAAAATAAAAAATTAAATTAAAAAAAGATATTTAGATGGCAGTGCTTTGGGTGTAAGTGTAAATGTGATATGGGTAGAAAAGTTACACTTTTACTGAGACACATATGTGCATGGTTTGCAAGGAGATACAAAATAAGTAGTCAGAAATGCATCATGGTTGAAGCAGGAAACCTGGTTGAGATCACTAATGGAAAGCAGTATTTGTCTAGCTTTTATTATTTTCTGTTTCATAGTTAACGCTGAATCTATGATTAAAATCCTTCCTAAATACCTAGGTGACTTTATTAATTTGCACTGTTCTCTGAAATTCTTTTTATACATGGCCTACAGAAAAAGATGTATATGACACTGCATGTCTTTCACAGTGGATTACTTTTGGTGGCAGTTTTATATTTTATACTAATCCACACCCATAGTCTAACTTGATTGCTCTTAGAACATACATACATACATACACAGTTGGCTTGAATTAAAGGTTCTGACCATGGTACTAAACAAACTTAAACTAGCAAGCTCATGTGGAACTTCTAAACAGCACTTTACTTTTATTAGTGCCTTCCTCCAAACAACTGACTTTGTTCATCTCAGCATAGTCAGTAATGATTAAGAACAACAGACTTGAAGTTGAATTCTGACTTTACCATTTACTACTTATGTGATTTGGGATAGTCACTCAGCATTTCTAAGCATGAATTTATTATACGCAAGTGTGTATATTTTATAAGATACTCATATAAAATGGAAATTTATTTGGTAGTTGATTTTGATATTTAGAAGAAAATTAATTTTGAAACCTACATTTTTGTCTTTTTCTTACTGATTGCTAGTTTAATTCCACTGCGGGTTTGTTTTATGGTCCATCCAGCATATTGTCAGTTTTAGTAAATCTCTTATGTATACTTGAAAAGAATATATTCTGTCATTTTGGGGCTCAAGTTATCACATCTGTCTCTTAAATTCAATAGTTTTTTTTTTTTTTTTTTTTTTTACTGAGGTAAAAGTCACATAACATACAATTAACCCTTCTAAAGTATATAACTCAGTTGCATTTAGTACATTCACAATGTTGTACGACCATCACCTCTCTCTAGTTTGAAAACTTGCATCACTTAAGAAACTTTGTATCCATTAAATAATCATTCTCCATTCCTAATTCCCCCATCTCATGGTAACCACTAATCTGCTGTCTCTATAGATTTGCCTATTCTGGATATTTCATAAAAATGGATTCATACAAAATGTGACCTTTTCTGTTTGGCTTCTTTCACTTAGCACAACGTTTTTAAGGCTCACCCATGTGGTAGCATTATCAACATTTCATTCCTTTTGTGGCTTAATAATGTTCTATACTACAGTTCATTTATCCATTCATCCATTTATGGGTGGTTTGGTTGCTTCTACCTTTTGGCTATTATGAATAATGCTGGCCTAAATATATAAGTATAGTGTTGAAAAATATGAAATTTCAATGAAGGGGGAAATTATAAAGAAGTAACTAAACATAAATTCTAGAGATAAAAGTTACAATAGTGGAGAAATTCACTAGAAAAATTCAATAATTGATTTAAACAGGCAGAAAGAATAATCAGTGAGTATGAAGAAAGGCAACTGAGTTTATCTAGTTTGAGGGGAAGAAAGAAAGAAAGAATAAAGAAAAATGAATAGAACCTGGTGGATCTGTGGGACACCATCAAGTGTGCATATATATGCACCACAGGAGTTCCAGAAGAAGAACGATAGAAAGAGGCAAAAACAACAACAACAACAACAACAACAACAAACAAAAACAAAAAAAAAACCTGTAAAAAACAATGGCCAAGAATTACCCAAATTTGATCAAAGATACGAATATGCACAATCAAAAAGCACAATAAACTCCAAGAAGGATAAACTCAGGAAAGCTACACTGTGACAAATTATAGTGAAATTGTCAAAAGATAAAGACAAAGAAAAAAATCCTGAAAGCAGCAAGACAAAAGTGAGTCATATCATACAAGAGATCTTCAATAAGATTAACAAGTGATTCTTTTTAATCACTAAAAATGGAGTCCAGAAGGTGGGATGGCATATTTAGTCCTGGAAGAAAAACAGTCAACTACTAATTCTGTATCTGCAGAACTATTCTTCAAGAATGAAGGAAAAATTAAGACATTTCAAGGTAAACAAAACCTGAAGGAGTTTATTACTAGAAAAGCTGCTCTATAAGAAATTCTAAAGGCAGTCCATAAGAGTGAAATGAAAGAACATGGTTAGTAACTTGAAGCCATATGCAAAATATAGGGCATTGGTAAAGTGACTACCTAAGTAAACAAAAGCCAGTATTACTGTACTTTTGATTTGTAAATCCATTTTCCCTATTTAATTAAAAAGGTAAGTGTATAAAACAATAAGTTTATGTTAATGGGTAAACTATGAATAAAAATGTAATCTGTGACAATATAAAGGGGGAGGGTCAGAAATGTATAAAGGCCAAGGATTTGTATTCTATTGAAATTAAATTTGTTTCATTTAAATTGGGTTGTTACAAGTTTAAGATATTAATTATAATAGCCAAATTAACTATTAAAGAAATATCTGTAAGGCATACAGAAAATGAAAGGAAACTAAAATGGTATACTACAAAACAAAACACCCCACAAATAACTAGATATAAAAAGAAGGCAGTAATGGAGAAATTGAGGAACAAAAGACATATGACATACAGAAAAGAAACAGCTAAAAGGCATAAGTAAGTCATTCCTTAGCAATTATTTTAAATGTAGATGGATTAAACTCCTCAATGCACAGACCAGCATAATGGATTAAAAAAAAAAAAAACCCATGATCCATCTCTATGTTATGTACATATATATGTTGTGTATGTAAATACAAAGACACAAAAAGATTGAAAATAAAAATATGGGAAAATACATTCCTTGTAAATAGTAACCCAAAGTGAGCTGGACTAGCTATGCTATTATGGTACAAAATAGCTTTAAGTCAAAAAGTTGATAAAAGAGATAGAGAAGGATATCCTAAATTAATAAAAATTCAAGATATAACAACTATATATTCACCTACCAATAGAGTGCAAAAATATAAGAAGAAAACTGACAGAATTAAAGAAAGAAATGAACAGTTCTACAATAATACTTGAGGAATTCAATATCCCACTTTAAGTAATGACTAGGGTGGGGCGACTGGGTGGCTCAGTCCATTAAGTGGCTGCCTTCAGCTCAGGTCATGATCCCAGGGCCCTACATGGGGTTCCCCTGCTTCTCCCTCTCCCTGCCGCTCTGCCTACTTGTGCTCTTTTTCTATTTCTGGAAAAAAATAAAATAAAATCTTTAAATAATGACTAAGGCAACCAGACAGATAAATAGAAAGCTTCTATAATAAATATAGATCAATTCAGCCTATAGATACAGACAGTAGAGTCCAACCAACAACAGAAGAATATACATTTTTTTCTCAAGTAGACATACAACCTTCTGTAGGATAAATTATACCTTGGGCCACAAAATATTTTAATAATTTAAATAAGTTTGAATTCATATAAAGCATATTTTACAATCACAACTGAATAAAAGTAGAAATCAATAAAGAACAAATACTGGAAAAAAATTTACAAATACCCAGAAATTAAACAACATACTTTTAAACTATCAATGGATGAATAAAAAACCACAAGGGAAATTGGAAAATACCTGAGATACCTAAAAATGAAAACACAACATACCAAAACTTATAGAATGCAGTGAAAGCAGAGCTACAGGGGGAATTTATAAATTTAACATCTAATCAAATCAATAACCAAACTCTACACTTATAGGAAGTAGGAAAGCCAGAGTGAGCTAAACCCAAAGCTAGCAGAAGGAAATAAATAATAAAGACTAGATCAGAAATCAATGAAAGAGAGAATAAAAAAGCAATAGAGGAAACATAACTGAGAGTTGAATCTTTGAAAAGATCAAAAACATTGGCAAAACTTGAGTTACACTGACTATGACAAAAAGAAGGAAGACTCATTACTAAAATCATAAATGAAAGAGACATTACCATGAACTTCACTGAAATAAAAAGGATTATAAGAGAACATTACATATAGCTGTATGCCAATAAATTAGGCAACCTTAATAAAATGGAAACATTTCTAGAAAGACATAAGTTATCACAATGACTCAAGAAGACAGAAAATCTAAATAGACTTATAACATGTAAGGATATTGAATCAGTAATCAAAAACATCAAAACAACAACAACAAAGGCCTAGAGCCAAAGGTCTCACTGGCAAATTATATCATACATTAAAAAACAAAAAACAACAACAAAAATACCTAACACCATTTCTTTTCAAACTCTTCAAAAACTTTGAAGAGGAAGAATGCTTCCTTACTCATTCTCTGATACCAGCATTATCCTGATATCAAAGCCAGACAACAATACTACAGGAAAAGAAAACTTACAGGCCATTATTTCTTACAAATATATATGGAAAAGTCCTCAATAAGATACTACAAACTGAGTTCAGTAACATATTCAAGGGATTATACACCATCACCAAGTGAGAATTATATCAGGAGTGCAAGAATGGTTCAACATACAAAAATAGATTGAAGGACCACGTAATTATTCCAGCTGATGCAGAAAAAGCATATGAAAGAATCCAACATTCTTTCATGATAAACAACTCCTAAACTAAGAAGAGAAGGAGGCTTCTTCAAAACGATAAAGGCCACATGTAAGAAACCCATGGCCAGCATCATATTCAATGGTGAAAGACTCAAAGCTTTTCCCCTAAGACCAGGAACAGAACAAGAATATTTTCACCACTTCTACTCAACATAGTACTAGGAGTTCTAGCCAGAGATATTAGGCAAGAAAAAGAAAAACTGTTCAAATCACAGGCTTGGCTTGGAGCTGCTCTGGCAGATGCAGGAGAGGTTGCTAACTATCCTGCAGCATTCCACCTAGCACTTCTGGGTTGATCTGGTCAGAGACCCAAGAGGTGAAAGGATCCAAGTACCCTGCAATCAGCCCCAGGGCTCCTCAAGGATGGAGGAGAAGCAGGAGGAGCAGGGGATGGAGGGAGACCAGGAAGATGATGAGGATGATGTGCCCAAATCGCATCAGTATGAGTTTGATGAGGAGCTGGACAACGATAACTTCTTCTATGAGGAGAAGTCTGAGAACCTGGACCAAAATACTCTCTTCTTTGGTGATAAGGAGGAGGCTAATGAGGCCTGTGACTGAGAGGCAGGATGCAGGGAACTTGTGGAGCCACCCAGAGTCATGGGGGCTGTGAGGAGGTCACCCTTCCCACCATTCTTGGGGGAGGTGATTCCCAGTGTCTGCAGTACTTTCTGGTTACTGAATAAACTTTTTTCTCCCATTTAAAAAAAAAAGAAAAAAAGCTGTGCAAATCAGAAGAAATAAAATTATCTCTATTTGTCAATAATATGATCTTATATGTAAGAGAGGCCTAAGAAACTGCAAAACCACCACCAATATCAACAACAACAAAATAAGACAACAAAGCATTAGAGTTAGTAAAAAAAACTTCAGCAATGTTGTAGGAAACAAGATTAACATAAAAATTAGCTGTATTTCTATACAGTAGTAATGAACTATCCAAAAAGGAAATTAAGAAGCAATTCCATTTACAGTAGCATCAAAAAAGTACTTAGAAACAAATTTAACCAAGATTACATAAAACTTGTACATTGAAAACTGCAAAACCCTAAGAAAAACCTAAAGAAGAGATAAATAAGTAGAAAGACATCACATATTTACGTATTACAATACTTAGTAACTGTCAAGATGACAATATTACCCAAAGTGATCTACACATTCAATGCAATTCCTACAAAAATCTTAGGGTCATTTTTTTTCAGAAATAGAAATACCCATTCTAAATTGCATACAAAAATTCAAGGGAACTGAGATAATCAAAACAATCTTGAACAAGAACAAAACTGGAATCTTACCCTTACCAATTTTATACCTGCTACAAAGCTACAGTAATCAAAACAGTGTGGTAGTGGCATAAGGAGAGACATATTGACAAAGAATAAAATTGGAAGCCCAGAAATAAGACCTTAGCTGCATGGTCAATTACTTTTCAACAAGGATGCCAAGATGATTCAATGGGGAAAGAAGAGTCTCTTTAACTAATGATGCTAGGAAAGCTAGATATGCACATGCAAAAGAATTAAAGACACAAAAGAATTAGACACTTGCCTTATACCACATAAAAATATTAATTCAAAACGGATATAAGAGTTAAGTTTTAAGGACTAAAACTATAAAACTCCTAAAAGAAAACATGGGGGATAAACTTTATGACCTTGGACTTATCAATGGCTTCTAAAATATGCCGTCAAAACCACAGGTGGCAAAAGATAAAACACATAAACTAAATTTTTTCAAAACTTAAAACTTATGGCATCAAAGGAAATTGTATATATAACTAATGTTACTGACATGTACACTTAAAAATGGTTGAAATTGTAAATTTTATATTATGTATATTTTATCACAATACTATATAATTTTACTTGATTTTTTTTAACCAATGGCTATTAAATTTTTTTTTGTTGATTTGCTAAGTATTAAGCTTTTTAAAATACATTTTTGTTACTGATTTTTAATTTACTCCTTTTTGGTCAGAGTACAAACTCTTTGTTTTCAATCCTTATGTATTTATTGAGAATTATTTTATGGTCTAACATATGATCTATCTTTATTCAAGTGTCCATGGGCACTTGGCAAAGATATTCTTCAAGTGTTGAATATAGTGTTATATAAATGTCAAATTAGTGCATGTTATGTTCAAATCTTCTACATATTTAACTGCTTTTTTTTGGTATCTACTTATTCTATAATTATGTGGGTTAAAATCTTCACCTGTAAGTTTGACTGTTGTCATCTTTAATCTGTTGATGTCTATTTTACATATTTTGAAGTTTCAATGTTAGGCTTTTAGGATTTATAATTTTTTGGATCAACCCTCTTTTGATTATTCTATAACCCCTTTATCTGCTAGTACTCCTGCTTTGAGGACAACTTTATCTAATATTAACATGAGTATAGCAACTCTCTTACTAGTATTCCTGTATTGTATTTTTATACATCTTTTCATGCTACTGACCTGTGTCTACAACTACAGAATATTTTTTTATAAACAGTATGTAGTTGGGTCTTGTTTGTTTATTACTTTTAATCTAGTCTGACAATCTCTACTTTCTAATTGTGATACTCAGTCCTTGTGTACACAGGCCAATTACTGAGATGATTGACTTTATCTTACTGTTTTCTATTTGCCTCCTAAGTTCTTTTTTCATTCTTTCTTTGGTGTGATTATTTTTAGTAGTTTCTTTTATTTCCTCTACTGTTTTTTTACCTATACTTCTTTGTTTTAATATTTTGTTAGTCAAGAAATCACAATATGTATCTTTATCACAGTTTACCTGAATTAACATTTTAACACTCTATATTGAAAGTAAGAAATTTAAAGCAGTATAATTAAAATTACTTTCCCCTGTCCTTTCCCTGTGCTAGTCTTGCAACATATTTTATTTCTGCCTATGTCTGTTGTAAATTTTTATTAGGAATTGGTGTTGGATTTTGTTAAAATCTCTTCATGAATCTTTTGATATGATTCTATAGATTTTCTACTTTATTTTAATTATATGATAATATTATGTTAATTGGGTTTCCCATAATAAACCAAGTTTGCAATACTGGCATAAATTCCAGAGAGTCATGGCATATTGTTAAATTTAATTTGTTATTATTTTGTTAAATATTTTTGCATCTATGTTTATAAGAGATGCTGTTGGGCATTTTCATTGCTTCTAATGTTTTTGTCCTGCTTTAGTATCAAGGTAATATTAGCCCCCTAGAATGTTTTGGCACATTTTCCCTTCTTCTTTATTTTTTGAAAAGTTGATGTATGGCTGGTATAATTTATTCCTTAAATGTTTGATGGCATTCAATAGTTAAGACATCTGGGCCGAGACTCTTCTTCTTGCGAGTATATATAATTACTAATTTATTTTTTATTTTATATAACGCTATTAAGATTTTCTATTTTTTTGGTGTCAATTGGTCATTTATGCTTTTTTGGACTTAATTTCATCTATATTGTTAAACTTGTTGGTATAGACTTGTTTATAATATTATCTTAAAGTCCTTTTTAATTTCTGTTGAATCTGTTGTAAAGTCATACCTTTTATTCCTGATATTGGTAATATGTCTCTTTTCTTTTTTATCTTGATGATTCTAGTTGAAGTTTTGCAAAAATTTGTTGTTCATTTCAAAGATGTAACTTTAATTTCATTGTTTTCTTGTCATTATATTTCCCATTTCATTAATTGTTGTTCTGATTGCTATTATTTATTTTCTATTTCCTTTGCTTTTTTCCTAAGTTCTTAGATTGAAAGTTTAGATCATTGCTTTGAGATCTTCCTCTTTTCTAGTAAACCATTTAAAGCCATAAATTTCCCTCTAAGCATTGCTTTAGCTTCTTTCCATAAATTCTGATTTGCTGTGTTTTGATTTTCAACCAATGCAAGATACTTTCTAATTTCCCTTGTTATTTCTTATTGGAACCATGGATGACTCAGAGTTGACTTTTTAAAAAATATGTGTCTGTTTAATTTTTGAATCATATATGTAGACATATCTGTTTTCTTAGATTGGAGTTTCTGATGTAAAAAATAGATGTTTTATTTTAAAGATGAAAGAGAAGTAAGGGCTATTGGCCATAGGGTATGGTTGATAGCTACCACAGAGTATGGAGTCAAACATGCATGAGATGGGTAGCACTGAGGAAATTAAGAGCTGGTGAGTGAAATTTGTGTGAGATATATTGACATATAATTATAAACTTAGAAAATCACTAGGAAAAATCCATACAAAAAATTAACTTCAGGGAAGAGTTTGGCCTTAGCAGAAGAGGGGACTAATATTGCTTTGCATGACTTTTCATAGTGGTATTGTGGATAATTTTGACATTTTTGGTGGGTGCTTACAAAATTAGAAAAAAGTATTTTTAGACTGAAGAAATTATTATATGGACATATGATGGACTTCTTGGTAGCTATTAAAATGCAAATTGAAAAAGTTTACTTCATTATATAAAACAACTTCTTTCCCATGATATATTTTGTGAAAGTATATATTAAATGGAAATACATAAATAACATAGAAAGAAAATAATAGAGAATATAGTAGATATTTAAGGATTTTAAATAGGGATTTCTTAAATTTTTTTTGGCGGGGGGAAGGGCTTTCTAAATGACAAAGCTTCCTTTTATTTATTTTTTTAAATTTCTTTTCAGCATAACAGAATTCATTGTTTTTGCACCACACCCAGAGCTCCATGTAATACATGCCTTCCTTAATACCCACCACCTGGCTCCCCCAACCTCCCACCCCCGCCGCTTCAAAAACCCTCAGATTGTTTTTCAGAGTCCATAGTCTCTCATGGTTCACCTCCCCTTCCAATTTCCCTCAACTTCCTTCTCCTCTCCATCTCCCTATGTCCTCCATGTTATTTGTTACGCTCCACAAATGAGTGAAACCATATGATACTTGACTCTCTCTGCTTGACTTATTTCACTATCAGTGTCTGACCATTTAGATGAAGTATTGAATAATATGACCAGAAATAAAATAATAGAAGAGACATAAGGAAAATATACAAGTTATATGAGACTGAGTGAATAGCGATCATAAGCAATAAATAGATTTCAGAGAAATAATTCTGTATGAATAAAACTTGTGGAAGCAGCAGCAGTTTGGGACACTAACATATATGGTTTTGAATTCTGCCACTGACATATTACAATTAATCCTGCTTGAGTTCCCATTTTCTTACCTCTTAATAAAAAAAGCACATCTTATTTTTACAGGATTCTTATTATGATGAATAACAAAGATATATTTAGAAGGTTTTGAATAAATGGAAGGGTTAAGGATTTAGTAATAATGGAGGAAGTGTAAACAACTTTGTTAGATGGTAGGAAATGAAGAAAATTTGCTTATAATACTTTAGTCTTCTCCCATTTTAATTTCTTTATTATTTTGGTAATTGATTAGTTACCAGCACTCTCTAGAAACTGAAAAAAGAATCCCAGGATTCAAAGCTAAGTCTCAATATTTACAAAGGTAATGAGTCTGTCAGCCATAGGAAGTCAAGTGCTCTTACTGTTTGGTATTGCTAACCTCAAGCCTAACCTAAAGGGACACCTTTCTTGGGGGATAACAGTTCATTTGTCTTCATGCTAACTCCATCAAGGAATTTTCCTGTGCAGAAAACAGCTAGTTTCACTAAGCTCTGTATGTGCAGTGTTTTTTATGTAGTGCACTGACAGCTAGTAACCGAAACTAATCCGTCAAACTCATTTCACCTAAGACCTCAAGTATAACTCCAATTCTGATCCTTAAGGTAAAGGCGTCACTGAAGTACTTAGTTCCTGACCTTTTGTTTTTGAACACATAGTACCCTGGGGTTTGGGGTATGGGAAATGTATATTTCTTTTTTGTACTGAGAAATAGTCATTATTTTTAGGTCTTGCATTTAAAAATATTATGTTTGCCCTAAAATTTTCTTATAATAGCTGCATTGTTGCTCAAGCGGCCTTTGACAGAGTTTCTTCTTTGCACTCGAGTAGGTTTACAGTTTAGCAAGCTGCATGCTTTTTATTCATTTTTCATTTAATGGTTGAGTCTTTGGAAAATATTACATTATTCTTGCCAAGATAAAAATATCAGGTATCTTAATTTTGTTAAGAGTTTCTGAAACTAACCACACGAATTTGGCTGTACAGCATTGCTCTGTAAAAAAAAAAAATCAATTTTTCAGTTATGCCATGTATTTTTTTATCCCCTTATCTTTTTTTCTCCATCCCCCATCCTCCACCATCCACCTCCCCTCTGGCAACCACCAGTTTGTTCTCTTCTACTGTGCCATGTATTTTCAAAGCATTTTTGTATGTGTGCAATAGATGTATGATCATACTTGCTCAGTATTATTTCTGCCAGCTGTTCAAATTTCTAACTATTGAGAAGGCACTAAAACAGGCATTTGAGAACTATTTATGCACCACAAAGTAGTTGTCCTTTGCTTTTTCATATATTTGTGGGATGATCTGGTGTCTTCTGGGGAACAGAAATCATTTACAAATATAGAAATATTCAGTTATACTTACTCTGTGGGCAGGTGCTACTGAATAGCACAGGGGATGAATTAAAAAAAACATTAAAACCAAATCATATGTCTGTCAATAAGTTAGTTGAAGTTATTCTGCTGTTTATGATCCTACATCACAACAGTAATACTCCTACTATTTAACTGACTACTATTTTATGTGGAGGAGTTACTAACTTAGGAAGGAAACTTAAGACTTTTGGTCAATGTCTTTAAAAAAAAAAGCATTATATTATGACAGAATCTTTACTTACACTAGTATTAATTTTTTAAGTGGGTGGAGGGGCAAATGGAGAGGGAGAGAGAGAATCTTAAGCAGACTCCACACCCAGTATGTAAGCCCCACGAAGGGCTTGATCTCACAACCCTGAAATCATGACCTGAACCAAAATCAAGAGTCAGATGCTTAACTGACTGGAACATGCAGGCACACCACACTAGTTCTAACACTCAAAACTACATGATGAACCAACTTTGACATTCAAAATTAGTCTCTGGTAATTACTTCAATGAAGATAAGTACAGCAAATATTCCCAGACTCAAACAATTCTTAGAATTCTCTTTTAAAAAAAAATAATAAAAGACATGATGGGGTGCCTGGGTGGCTCAGTCTATCAAGCATCTGCCTTCGGCTCAGGCCATGATCTCAGGGACCTGGGATCTAGCCCCACATCTCTGCTCAGCGGGGTGCTTGCTTCTCTCTCTCCCTCTGTCTGTCACTCCCTCTGCTTGTGCGTTCTCTTTCCTTCTGTTAAATAAATAAATAAAATCTTAAAAAACTCCAACACGATTATAGTTAGCATAAGTCATGTGACAAAATGCTGTCTGCTTAAATTTCTTGAATCTTTAAGGGAATAAGTTATTTTATTAGGTTTAATGGACCAAGGAGCATATATCTTGTGTCTTGATAATGTTTCAATCTCTAAAAAACTTGAAATTTATATGGATTTCAAACTCTGGCATAATGATTATAAGAATAAAAGTAATTATTTGGATAATAATATTTGACCATAATTGTGACTTTCCAACAAATCATAATTATTACATTCATCAAAGTTCAATTAGAATTTAATATGTTTGATATAAGTTGAAATAAGTATTTGCAGAAGGCCAAATCTGAATTAAGAACATACAACTTCTTAAGTTTTTGTATTTCCAAATTTAAGTGTCCCCTTTAAAGCAGGCTTGGGGCACCTGGGTGGTTCAGTCAGTTAAGGGTCCACTCTTGATTTCGGCTCAGGTCATGATCTCAGAGTTGTGAGATTGAGTCCTAGTGGGGCTGCCTGCTCCCTGGAGAGTCTACTTGAGGTTCTTTCTCTCTCTCTTCCTCTGCCCTCCTCCTCTGCTCTCTCTTGCTCACACTCTCAAATAAATAAGTAAATAAAATCTTTAAAAAATAAATAAAGTAAAATAGGCTTAAAGATAGTAAAATATATATGGAAGTTTTATCCAATATGTGGGTCATTTTAGAAAATAGTACAGGTTTTTTTTTTTTTTTTTCAGTAAACATCCTCTGTTTAATGAAACACATGAGATTAAAACATTAAAAATCTTTGAACACTGTCACTCACTTTAGGGGGCCCTAAAGATGGTGATATTTGCAATTCAGTTTATAAGGAAGATGGAAAAGTCTGTACTGGGCTGAATCACTTGGTAAATTTTCTCCAAATTATGGCTCAATAAAATTTTTTAAAAAATAATGTTCAAATGCCATCTTGACAATTATTATGTTCTTCATTGTTCCTAGACAACTTCTTTTTTTTTTTTTTTTTTTTTTTTTTTGGTGCTGGTCTCTGCATCACAAGAGAATAAAAGTACCTGCCTCCCTAAATAAGTAAACTCAGGCATTGATTTCTTGGTGACTCTTCAAGGGAATTCAAAAATGAATAATTCAGTCAATTAGTTGGGTCTTTTTCTTTATGATAAAATATTAGCTGAGTGATCTTTTATAGATAAATAGAATATTATTTCAACTGAATAAACCCATTATTTTGGCCTCATATTCAATACAACCTCAGAGTTCCTCACTTATATATAAATATGTACCTTTAAACTCCACCTCGATACTAGTTTTCTAATTGGCAGATTTCAGATTTTTTTCACTGTGATTTTGCCTGGCTAGGTATAGTTTCAACCTTTACTCCAGGTCAGCCTTATTCGCAAGCTAATTAAATGATCTAAGATATTTTGAAGGCAGTGGGGAAAGACCTTGTTGACCCAAAATATTTTGCTTCCCACTAGCTATGATCCTTAGTTTTCCATTCGCAGATTCCTTTTTATAGGTCACAGCTAGGTTCTGTGAGAATTATTTATTATCAAGTACGTATCTGTAATATAATAAATGTGTGGAGAGACTTTTTTTTTTTTTTTAAGCAAACAGAGCACTGGGGAAACAAAGAATAACAATGTTCCACTCTCAAAGACCTCACAGTATAATGAGGAAGAAAAACTTTAAGTGGATAACTTAAACATTTACCCATTACTGTAGGAACACAGAGGAGACTCACTTATTACAACCTGTGCCTGAGGGCTAGATTGGGGAAGACTGGAAGATGTGACCCATGATATCTAGACTCTTAAAGATAAGCAAAAGCTTGCCTGGTGTCAAGGTATGTATGTATGTGTGAGAGTGCAGTGTGAGCAGAGAAGCTGGGACAGATGGTTGAGAGAGGGATGAAATGTGTTCCAGCCAAATTCCAGTAACTCTTATTAATATGCTTTCAAAAGGCATGAAGTAATATTGTATCTCAGGGAGTGAATGAAAAAGTCATAGAATTCTAAGAAGAGAGTAGTAGGAAATGAAACGAGGCTGAATGGGTGAGGGTATAGCAGGCTTTCTATTTCATGCTAGGGATTATGGCCTTTATCCTGTAGATGACAGAGCAACATTAAAGCAGTATGACAAGGTTAGATTTGTAGTTCAGATCAGTCATTTCAGCAAAAATGCAGAGAAATGAATTTCAGGAGGGTTAGTCTACAGTGTGGGAGGTACTGGTTATGAGGCTATGGCGACACTCCAGCCTTGAATAATGGCACTGGTAAAATGTAAAGAGAGAGGATGACAAATTTGAGAGGTGAAAAGCCAGCCATGTTTTCTTTCCACCATTAACCTTTTAGTGTAAATTGATTTGTTAGATTAGAGGAGCACAGGACACGGAGAAGTTAAACACTGTGCGTGTGATGGACTAGTGGTGAAGATTAAATGGGTTAATACAACATGGACAGTACCCTAATTGTTTGCTACCGTTATTATTATTATCACAGGGCAAGGAAGAGTAAAAATCTGAATGAGTTATTGACCTCAACAGACAAGCGTCGGTGGAGAGCTGCACTCATGGTCTGGATCCTGGGGACATGGATCTCATAGAAGGACATGTGCTGAAAGGGAAGGGATGTCAGAGAAGTAGTCATAGTATCTGTGGACAAATAGAAACTGTCTTGCAGGATAAAACTAGTACTTTAAGGGAACACAGCATAAGTAGGGAGTGCTTTGAGTCATTTCATGTTGAGATAAAAAAAGATGTTTGGATAAGTCACTGCTTTTGCCTCTTCCCTAAATTGCATCAGGATGCTTTCAGAAGCCCCTGAAAGTAAGTGTCATTGTGTTCTGTCTTCTCTTGCCATGCTCTGAAAGTACACAACGAAGATGCAAGAGCATGTGGACAGAAATCCATAGATGGGCCACGTGTACATTCCATCAGCATTTTGCTTTGCTCAAGGATTTTTGTTGGACCTAAAAAAAACTCTGATCTGTTTGGAAAGAGGATTTGCATTTGCAAATAGATTTGCAGGCAGATCCAACAAGCAGCATTTTGCCATTTGCAAATCCACTTGAAACATCTGGGTCCCTGTCTGGCCCCCAAATTTTTATATAAGTGGACAACCCTAGGATCATAGTTTGGACATGATTTTAAAAATCAAGATAAATGCTAAGTAATTTGCATAATTTTCATTTTGAAAGCACACCCTGAAATGTTAACAAAATAAAAGGACATACAGAAATGAAGCTTTTTCTGTTAAAGAAGAATTAAATAAAAGAAATCAATAAAGAAAAATAATAAAAGCCCTTGACTTGGCTAACTGGAGAAAACTGTGTGTCATTTCAGTGAAATAAGCTTTCTAATGAGAGTTTTACTTTAGACTAAGATTCTACCTATTCTCGTAATGATAAAAGGCATAAAAAACTGTATTGACTACTTATTTATTGTGGATCTGAAGTTATATCCTCTATATAACTTTTTTTTATACATAAAGCAGTGAAGTTCTTCTCTAGCTTTAAAAAGAGTATTATAATATAGTCAATATAAGATTTACTCAGACTAAATTTATACTGTACCAGTAGACTATAAGAATTCCATTAATGCTCCACTGATATCATCAATGAAGAAAAAGGCAAAATGGATGCATTGCTTCTGCTCCACTGGGTCTGTAATGAAGCAACATTATAGCAGCTGCTGTCTTTTTAAACAGCTTTGGGTTTTTGTTGTTGTTGTTGTTTGTTTTGTTTTGTTTTGTTTTTCCCAAGGCATCACTTGGTATATTGCAAGAATCTCCAGAAAAATATCTTTTGACCTTGTAGCCCTTCCATTTCATTATTTCCATTATTATTATTTTTGAGAACCATGGCCTTCTATTTGCCAATGAAGCACTGTGCAGTAATTTGAAATGTACAATGGAAATTTCAGATAGAAAAGCAGAGTTTGAGATTGATACTGCCAAAAGCATTTGTGCCAATGAATCCTAATATTTTAGGAATGTTGTCCTTTAGAACGTCTCACTGCCTTTAGTGATATCACGGAGAACTTGCTAAAGGAGTGGAAACCTCAATTTTTTTTTTCTTGGTTAAAAAAAAAAAAGTATATGGAGCTTTCTACAATGGCATAATTAAAATTTTGCCAAACTGTCAAACCATGGTGATAAGTGGGATTCCTTACCAGTTAACCCGTTCGTTTCAGCTGTTGGCATGACACTGATTGTCATTACCAAATCTATCATGCAGCAGTTTACCCTGCTAAGATGGCCTCAGTTAACGGCCAGGTCTTTTGAAGTTAGTTTAGTGTGTGTGTGTGTGTGTGTGTGTGTGAGAGAGAGAGAGAGAGAGAGAGATTTGACAACTCACACACATCTACCCCAAAGGACAGGAAATATTTCAAGGCTAGGATTTTTAAGTGAGGGAATTTACAATTCTGAAATCATGATGCCATGGACATTCACATTAATAAGAATAATGGGCAACACATGTAAAGAAGCAAAAGAAAAATATGATGAATACACTAAATTAGCTGCCCCCCCCAAAAAAGGAATAAAAAACAGTGCTTGAACAATGATAACACTCAATCTACCTTTCTAAAATATAACCTCTGAAAGGTGTAGTTTTAGTTTTTCATGGTGTAACAATACTTGGCACATTATAGATACTCAAAGAGTACTCTCATTATTTTCAACCATATTTCTCCTGAATTCCCAAATGTTGCATTGATTTCTCATGGGGCAATACTCTTAGATGATCTAGTTTAGAATTAGAATGCCCAATAGTGACTCTTCCTTGACTCTTTTATCCACTAAAACCTCTGCTGTACTCCCATGTGAACTCTGACAATAAAGACATTATTTCAGTGAATGGTACCACCATTTATCTATTGCCAACATCAGCCACTTGGATATCATCCTGGATTCCTTCTTTGTACTCTACATCAAATCAGACACCCTAACCTATTAATTTCCCATCTAACACAGCTCTCTATCCCATCCATTATCCCTCATCATTATGTCCCCCTTTATGTTTTAGGCTCTCAGTACTTTTCCCTTTGATCCTTGATTATTCCATTTGACTATACATCAAAAGTTTACCTTTCTTAGTCTTGTTCATTTCCTTCTAATTCATTCTTTACCCTATTGTCAATGACCTTTCTAAAATGTCAAACTGAATATGTCACTTATTTATGTTAAAAGGTATCAATGGTTTTCCATTATGTTAAAGATAAAACCAGAATTCTAGCTTATGCCAGGCTCTTCATGAGCTGCCTTCTGGCTCCCTCCCAGAATTACCTTTTCTCTATTCTTCTTGGTTCTATACCAAACTACTTGCAGTTTCTTAAATGTGCCATATTTTCCTTGCTTCTTTGCTTTTGTATGTACTATTTCTTATGCATGGAATGTTTTTTTGTCCTCCATGATCAAGTCCAACACTCTATTACCCAACACAGGCATCATCTCCTCTATGAAGTGTTCCCTGATCTTCATGCTCTAGGTTTGGTTTTTACAGAGCATCCAGTGTATACGTTTGGCTTAGCATTCATCACAAAATGCTAATTTGCTTTTCTTTTACTGGGAAATGAGCTTGCTGGTCATGGTGAATGTGGCTTAAATCTATCTCCAGCACCTTTTGTTATGCTTGATTTGTGGAATTAATCATTCATTCATTCACTCATTCAACAAATATTAATTGAGGAGTTACTATTTGTCAGCAATTGTTCTAGTCATTGAAATAAGCAGTGCACAAGCTCTTATGTTATGGGTTAACTTCTGTTTCCCAAATCCCAAGTAAGCTTCTTTGGTTGGCAGTACATTATTTATACTGTCACACACCATTTTTGGGAAAAGTTAGAGCTATCCATGATTCTGCTGGAAAAGGACAACTGGAGGATTTGGATTTGGAACTCTCCGATACTCTGCACCATGCTCCTAGGTTCCATGCTTTGCTGATTTCAATCTTTAATCTTTCATTGTAATAAACTATAAACATGAGGGCAACTTTAAATCACTTCTGAGTCCTTGCAGCAAATTATTGAACCTGGAGGTGCTCTCGGGAACTTCCAAACTTTCATATCGTCACAAATGAGGATGGTTTTGTAAACTCCTCAACTTTTCAAGGGTTAAGAAATGTAGAAGGTACATTAAATATTTATGAACATTACTCTGCCTGCCACTACCCCCAACAGTCTATTTTCCACACAGTAGCTGCATCCTTTAAAAATGTAAATCATTTTGCTTATCTGCTCAAAACTCTCCAATGACTTCTAGTTTATATAAGATGAATCATAATGTGTTAATATGGATTACAAAGGACATGTTTAATATGACCTCTTGCAAACTGTTTGATCTCAGAGCCAATTGCTTTCCTTGATCATGTACCAGTTATAGCCCAACCGGCCTTCCTTGACCATGCTCTGTCTTAGGGATTTTGAGCTTGCTGCTCCCTTTGCCCTTAACATTCTTTTCACTGTTTCCCATGTATCACTTTTCCAGTACTTTCTCCAGTACCTCCTACTTTAATGTGCTCCTTAAATTCCTATAATAATTTTCATAGGGCTATACCCCATACAAGCATCATTTTATTAATGCAATTTTCCATTGCCCATCTGCCTGATCATATGGTCAAACCATTGGCCACCACTTGTGAATCAGTAAAAACCTAAACATAGTGGGCTTTTAGCATAATTCAATTCTCCCATCACTTACAAGGAAAACAGGATGTAAATCATCCCTCTGAACTGATTTTATCTTACCTTCTTTAATCAGTCTTTGCACCTACTGGCCTTAGTGCTACAGTATTCCAAATAGGATGCTGTTTCTCCACCTTGAAACTGCCACTTATACACCAAGTAGCTTGTTGTTGGTCAGTAGAGACTTGTTCATAGGGTATTACCCACATGATTATAGGATCCGGCAGCTGCTCAGGTGGCTCCAAAGTCAGTCCGAGGGAAAAAGAGACTACCTATCTGAGAATATGATGAGTACCTACTTGCACTCCCTTGGCAGATTGTTTCTGCACAAACCATTTCTATTTTATTATGAAATTCTAGGTATTGCTCTCTCCATGAAAGCCTTTCTCCAAAAGTACCTAAGACATTACGGCTATTTCAGTTTTCAAGATTATTTTATGTCATAGGAACAATTTTGATTAATGTCCAATAGCAAGCTCAGATTTGTTACCCAAATAACTATACTGTGTAGTTACATAACCATTAGAAGGAGGAAAATATCATCAGGAAAAAAAACAAGAAAATTCACCTAGGCGAAAAGGTCTAAAAAGGCTTCCCTGAGAAACTGAAACATATGTTGATGTCAGATTATCTTAGCTAGATAAGGAAGACTGTCTCAGGTAGAAGAAATACTGTGTGCTGAGACCCTGAGCTAGGAGAAAGCTTGGCACATTTAAGCATGTGAAACAATAGCCCTAGTATAGTGAATCTGGGAGAGTGGGTCAAAAGGAAGCCAAAAAGATACAGAAAGCTATGGGTTTTGGGAATCTAATTCTTATTTTTATGCTTGTTCTATAAGCAACTTATTTTATGTACATTGTAATATTTTTAAAAAACCCATATACTTTGAAAGAGAGAGAGAGGCAAAATTAGGGAGTTCATACCAATGAACAAAGGAAATATTGTTTCCTAGATGTTATTTCTTTTCTCCATAGTAGACACATTTATACATAACCCTGATCAGAGAGAGAGAGAGAAAATTTTGCAAGACCAAGGATACTGCAGACTCTCCTGGTGGTTAATGTGACTCTAGAAACTTTGTCGAATTGAGGAAGGGCTACCTTTTTAAAACATGAAGCTGTAAGTGTGTCTCTTAAAGGACAAATGTGTCTCTTAAAGGACAAAGAAAAATTTGAGACAAAAATGTGATATGAAATGGATCATGTGTGTTTATTACTTCTGTTTTTCCTTTTAACTTCCCTGTGACTGAAAAATACATAGGAAAAATGAGTAATAAAAGAAAAAAAAAAGAAGAAAGAAGAAAAAATGTCAGGTCTTCTTCAACTTTGAAATCTAAACCTTTCTATATATTTCACCTTCAGCTATTATAATGCTCATTAGTCAAAATAAATTATCAGTGAAAATAAAGTTATCACTATTTAAGTCAATCTGATAAATTTATTATGTGGTAGAAGTGATGCTAAATATCATTCTTCAAACAAACTGAAATTCTCTAAAATATGGCTTTTTAAACATAGGTCTCTCAGGCATGGTTACCTTGGAAGTCCATGGCTGCTTTCCTCTCAAACTCTATTACCCAAGGAACCTAATTCTGTAATTCATATATGCATGAATTAATTGCATATATTTTAATTTCACTCCTCTAATAAACTAGTTAGTAAACATGTTACATGAATGTTAGGTTTTTACATCATTTCCCCTAAAAAGTAGAAAGATTACAAAAGCAAAAGAAAAAATAGTAATTATCATCTTAAAAATAGGGTATTATAGAATAGAGTGAAGGATAAAAAGAAGATAATGTAAAATGAAGCATTTTTATATGTACTACAATTAATAATCAAGCAGTGATTAGTAGAGCAATAGCCTAAATGCATTCATTTATTCCACAAATGTTTATTGAATAACTACTATTTGCCAGATACTGATCTAGGCACATGAGTTCAATCAGAGACCCATAAACAAAGATTACTGTCTTTGTGGAGGTTACATTCTAGTGTGCAGGGAGAACCAATAAATAATATCTATTATTTTAGAAAGTAAATTATGTATTATGTTACAGAGTAATACATGCTGTGGGGGAAAAAAAGAGAGAGACAGAGCATAATAAAACGATATGGAATGCCAGAGAAGGGATGTTGTGAGGCAGAATTTTAAATAGTTGGTAAGGATAAACTACATTGAGAGGGTGACATTGGAGCAAATATTTGAAGGAGGGAATTC
Organism: Enhydra lutris kenyoni; assembly: GCF_002288905.1. Lineage (NCBI taxonomy): Eukaryota > Metazoa > Chordata > Mammalia > Carnivora > Mustelidae > Enhydra > Enhydra lutris. Next base: position 42,975,253 of record NW_019154091.1, read on the forward strand.
CAATGGTGGAATGAATAAGTCACAGGAATAAAAGGAACAGCATGGGAAATATAGTCAATGGTATTATGATAGTACTGCATGGTGACCAATAGCAGCTACACTTGTGAGCAAGTATAATGTATAAACTTATTGAAAAACTATGTTGTGTACCTAAAACTAATGTAACCTCATGTGCCAACTATACTTCAAAAACAAACAACAAACAAATAATTGAAGGAGGAAGAAATTAGTTATGTTTATACCTTGGGAGAAGAATATTTCAAACTATTAGAATAAACAGTTCAAAGGCCCTAGGATGGTTAAATTGGGGAGCAGAAGAGAGGACGTATAACCAGAGTGAGAACAGTAGGGGGTGGAGACATGTCATAGAGGTCCAAATCATTCACGTTCTTGGATCTCTTTGTAAGAACCTTGGACTTAACTGAGAGTCATTTAAAGAGCTAGTGGGAGGTTTGAAGGAGAATACAGAACATCGCTTATGCCTTAAGGAATCACTTTGGCTGCTGTGTTAAAAATAGATTGTGGGAGGGACGCCTGGGTGGCTCAGTTGGTTAAGCAGCTGCCTTCGGCTCAGGTCATGATCCCAGCGTCCTGGGATCGAGTCCCACATCGGGTTCCTTGCTCATCAGGGAGCCTGCTTCTCCCTCTGCCTCTGCCTGCCATTCTGTCTGCCTGTGCTTGCTCTCTCTCCCTCTCTCTCTCTGACAAATAAATAAATAAAATCTTTAAAAAAAAAAATAGATTGTGGGAGTACAACACAGGAGGAAGCAAGAAAACCAGTCAGGAGTGTGGTGGTTAGTGTTATGTGTAAACTTGGCGAGGCTATGGCACCCGGTTATTTATCCAAATACAAGCCTAGATGTTACTGTGAAGGTATTCTGTAGATGTGGTTAGCACCTACAATTCACTGACTTTCAGTAAAAGAGATGACCCTCAGTAATATGGGTGGGCCTCATCTATACAGCTGATGGCCTTAAGAGCAAAGATTGAGATTTTCCAGAGTAGAAGAAATTCTACCTTGACACTGCAGCATCAACTCCTGCCTGAGTTTATAACTCACTAGTCTGTCCTACAGATTTTTGAATTTGCCAGCCCTACAACTGTGTGAGCCAGTTCCTTAAAATAAATTATAGATATATATGGTTATGGATCTAGATATAGATAGATGGGAGAGAGAAAGGACAGAAACAGTCAATAGAATATATAAATTTATGTATGATATACACATATATGTATGTTTATATATGCATTCACATATATGTCCTATTAGTTCTGTTTTTCTAGATCATCCTGACTGAACATGATGCTATTGGGAATAATATTTGCAAGATAAAAGGGTGGCTGGGAGCAGGATAGTAATGGTGTCGGTGGTAAAATCATCCCATTCTGAATTTATATACTGACACTGATGTCCATAGAAAGTACTCTAAGTATCATCTTCAGAAGTAATTCAGCTGAAGTCTGGGAATAATTTACTATGACATACAATTCCATCTTTTTTTCCTGGAAGGTTAAAGTTAGACAGTCTGGCATTTTCTAGACTATCCTTTGAAAGGCATTTGGCATCTACACAGAATTGGTAGTCCTTCTCCCAAACCCCCACCACTGCTGTGTGAAAAGGAAGGGGATGGGGCCAAAGGTATAACTTAAGGATGTCAACTATTACTTATTGAACAAGAACCTGCATACACGATGTCAGTGATGTGATTAATCATTCTCTGGTACAAAAAGAAGGTCGTTCGTGTTGAAATTTTGATTTATGTGTGCTCTTGCATTATCTCCTAAACCCTAGCCACTTGCCAGCATGCACACTGTAATGAGTTTGGCATTTGTGTAGGACTTTAGAAACATTAAATAATGAATCCCTCTAGAACATCTCCTTGTATTACTATATCCTACTCATTTTTAAGTGAGGAAATAGAGATGGTATATAATTTGACTAAATCCCCATATCAGGTTGGTAAAGTGGAGGGGTAGAAATAATTAAATATGTTCAAATATTATATTATGGAATCATTTAACATGCCTCACAGAGCCCAAGTAGACACTACAGATCTAAATAACTGAAGATTCCAAATTTATCAAGGAAATTAAGGGTGTAGGATGAGTTTCAGAGGAGTTACTCTTTTTTAATTTACTAGCATTAATATCATCCAGTGTTCTTATGGCTTAGCTATAACCCTCCAGGTATTATTATGTTTTTTTATTTTTATTTTTCTTAAGATTTTATTTATTTATTTGACAGAGAGAGATCACAAGTAGACAGAGAGGCAGGCAGAGAGAGAGAGAGAG
>NW_019154091.1:42977944-43012944 GCF_002288905.1 Enhydra lutris kenyoni
TCAGTGGGTTAAGTCTCTGCCTTCGGCTCAGGTCATGATCTCAGGGCCCTGGGACTGAGCCCCACATCAGGCTCTCTGCTCAGCGGCGAGCCTGCTTCCCTCTCTCTCTGCCTCTCTGCCTACTTGTGATCTTTGTCAAGTAAATAAATAAAATCTTAAAAAAAAAAAAAGAACTGATAACTTTTTAATGGATCATAACTTACATACAAATTTTAACCTCTTTCTTTAAAATGTTAATGTACTAAATTTGAGAAAATTTTTTGTCATTTTAAAAAATGTATCTTTGATATGCAATTAAAATTCTTTGCTCTTCTAACATGGTAAAATGCCTTGTAGCTCTCGTGTTTGGCTTTGATCACCAAATACTAGTAAACATATCTGTGTGTCTGCAACTTTGCAAAGCTATGTTGTAAACCAAAATGTTATAGTAATAATCTATGTGAAGTTGGCAGCTGCTGAGATATTAAAATAGATTTTCTTTAAAAAGCACCAAGTTCTTTCAAGCTGCTAAAGCACCTTATAGTGCAGAGAAAAGAAATTTACATAACCATAATAGGTCAGGCAAAGAACACAAGATTTTTACTGGGAAAAAAAAAAGGATCCTGGAGCATATGCTGATCTAGATCTACTTGGGTTTTGGTTTTATCTACTACTCAGGTTTGGTGGTGAACAAATCAAGCTCCATACTTTTGCAAGGTAGACAGTCATTAATATAACAGTTTACCACACAAAGCAGGGAACTTGGAGGACTTTGTTCTGATAACTGTGGAAAAACAAGAAAAACAAAACAACCGATCTGCTCCTCGCCCCTTTTAAGATGACTGCAAAAAAAGTTACCTTGGCACTGAACAGGGTATGAGAAAAACATATTTTTTTAAATGTCCTGGAGAAGTTGTAACTTTGTGCTGGACTTCACACAGATTTGAGCCTTGCTCACATCAGCTAGAGGGCCAGAAAACTCTAAGCTTCATCTTTGTTTGTGATGCTCCTAGGTTGGAAGTGCCCCCTGGTGCCCAGCAGAAGCAAATGCAAATCCACCACAGTAAGGCTCTTATCTGTATTTTAGGTCTCCAAATAATTTCACCAGTGTAGTAATGATGAAAAGTAAAAACTAACTAGGCACCAAGGAAACAAATCATCCAAAGGAGAAACAAGAGAAATGGACTTGAAAAGATCCCAGGTGTAGGAAATATCAAATGTAAACAAGCATTAAAAATTATATTTAATGTTTTGAAGAAGAAAAAGATAAGCTTTAAAATATCTTTAGGGTAAAGGAACAAAAATTTACAGAATTGAAAAAGAGTCAAATATAATACCAGATATGAAAAGAAAACCAATTAAAATTAAAAACTCAACAAGAGCAGCTGTACCTGATGAAGCACAGCTAGAGAGATAATTAGTGACTGGGAAGATGGGAAATGGTATCCAGGATGCAGGATAGAGAGATCCATGCCCCCACACCTAAAAAAAAAAAAAAGGGAGGGAGGTGGGGGGACCATCTTGATAAAATAGGAAACATGGTAGCCAGAATGAGAATGCTTAACATTGTCTATAATGAAACTCCTCAAGGAGACAAGATAAGGAATGAGGTGAGGCAACACTAGCAGTGATAACAGATCAGAATTTCTGGGATTAATCACAGACATAAACCGATCCAGATTTAAAAAGGACCAACATATCTGCAATAGGATACTGACACATATTGTAGTGAAACTAGAAAACATCAAGAAAAATAAAACAAAATTAAAAACAGCTAGAGAAAAAGAACAGTTACCTTCTGAAGTCTGTTAACTGACTTCTTGAGAGACAATGGAAGCTCAAACACAGGAGAATTATATTATCAACATGTTTTTTAAAAAAAGAAAAAGTATGAAATAATAATAATATGGATCAACTGAAATAGAAGAGAAACAAACATACTAGGTGTAGAACAGAAAAAGGACAAAATAGAATTGTAGATCAGCATTTACAGCACATTTAAAGAAATTCAGTGTCTACTTAAAAAAATGAAGATTGCATGACTGAATTTAAAAAGATTGTATGATACCAACTAGAGTCGCATGTAAAACATAGATATAGGAAGAGTGAGAGAAAAAGGAAAAAGAACATATGCTGTGAAAATCCTAATCAAAGAAAACTGATATGGTTTTATAAATATCAGAACTAAATACACCTGAAGACAAATGTTTTTTGATTGACCCATCTATAATCAATATTAATTGTGAAAATATGTGATGTCAAACATGACAGGAACAAAGAGAAACAGACAAATCATTAATCTTTGGGAGATTTTAAATATGTTTTTCAATAAATAGGAAAAAAATAGATGAATCATTAAAGATATAGAAATCTAGAATAACAAAAACATAGACTGGATATCTGTATCTCTCTCTCTCTCTCTCTCTCTATATATATATATACACATATATATGCACACACACAAATAATGCACATATATATAGATACATATAATATATACATTATATATTCATATTAAAATGCCATTTCTAATAACTGGAAAATATACAGTCTTCTTTTAGCATTGTTGGAACCATTATGAAAACTAACCTTTTTCTGGGCAAATTTCATGTAATTACTAAGAACTGAAATAACGGTAATTAAGCTAGAATTAAATAGAGAAAAGATAACTGGAAAATTGTCCTTTTATTTGAAAATTAAGAATTAGACTTTAAAAAAAAAAGATTGCATTTATTTATTTGACAGAGACATAGCAAGAGAGGGAACACAAGCAGGGAGAGTGGGAGAGGGAGAAATATGCTAATTAATACCATAGAAAACATACAAGAAAAAGGATCAAAAAAGTCAAAATTGTTTTTTAAAACTACTACTTAAATTGATTACCCCTCAGATTAGACTAATTATGACAAAAGAGAGAAGACCCAGTAAAGTTACTCTCTCTTAGTCAATCTCTCTCTCTCTATATATAAAGAATAATATAAAATAATACTGAGAACATTTCTCCAGATCCTATAGATATTAAAGAGATATTAAGATTCATATGAATAACTTTATGATAATGTTTACACTTTTAGATAATGTAGATAAAGTTTTGGAAAAATATAATCATTCAACAGTGATTCCAGAAAGGAGAGAGAAGGTAAATAGTATATACAGACATTAAGAAATTAAATCATTAATCAAAAATGTTTCCACAATGAAACCAGTTCCAGATGTCTTCATTAATGGATTCTACCAACATTCAAAAAAGAAATAATTCTGTCTTCTCAAACTCTTTCAGAAAATAGAAAAAAAGATAACATGGCCAAACTCATTGTAACAGGCCAATAAAACCTTGATGAAAAACTTGACAAAGATATTTCAGGAAAAGTAAGATAATGCTACTTTCGTTCATGCATACAAATGCAAAATTCTTAAACCAAATATCTATCTGCAAACTAAATTCAGAAATATCTGAAAAAATAATACTGCATCATCTTCTGGATGATGCACAGGGATGTACTGCAGTTCACCAACTACTTAAAGCTAACACAGACTACAAGGGTGTAAAGACCATGGTCCCCAACAATACTGCCCTTACTCCAGACACCAGCAATACATACAGGGTCCCGGATCTCACAAACCCACACTTCTGACTGACTGGCTATAAATTTGGAGGTTTCCAAAACCCCTGTCAGGGTTGATAATCTGCTAGAATGCCTCAAAGAATCTAAGAAAGTGCTATACTTAAAATTACCATTTTATTATGAAGTACACAGATTAGGTGGCCCAGCCAAGTGAAGAGGCACAGAGCAGGAAAGGAGGTTTAATAGTAAACTATTATTAAATCAATCAACTATTAATTAATCAATTATTAAATCAATAACATCATCTACCACAGTGACAGAATTAAAGAGAAAAATACAATTCTCTCAATGGATGGAAAAGCAAATGCGTCTCCCATTCATGATAAAACTCTCAGTACATCAAAACTTAATGAAAGTGATTATAAGATACCTCATTGTCCCATACTCAGCATATACAATTGGTTATTAAGTCCTATCATTTCCCCCCAGATTTATTAAGATATTATTGGCATAAAGCATATGTAGCTTTAAGGTATACAATGTGATGATTTTATATATATATGTATATATATATAATATATATGTATATATATTACATATATGTATATGTGTATGTATATGTATATGTAAGTAAGTAAGTATATAAGTATGAGAGTTTTAACAATTAATAGCAATAAAAATAATGGCTTACATTTCTAAAGTATTTAGACTGTGAAGTGTTCATATTTGTATGATGATATTTTACTTTATAATAGTAAGTAATATTTTAATCCCTTCTTTCTTAAGACCTTAATTTTTAGAGCAATTTTAAGTTCACAGCAAATTTAAGAGGAAAGTACAGAGATTTCCCAATTGATGAACCTACTATGACACATCATCCAAAACCCATATTTTACATTAGAATTCACTCTTGGTGCTGTACATCAATTAAGTGGATATGGAAAAATGTATAATGACATGTACTGATCATTATAGCATCACACAGAATATTTTTACTGCCCTAAAAACTTCTGCGTTTTGCTTATTTATCTCTCCCCTGTCCCCCAACCTCTGGCAACCACTGATCTTTTTACTGGGTCCACAGTTTTGCCTTTCTCAAAATGTCATATAGTTGAAATCATACAGTATGTATCATTTTCATATTGCATTATTTTACTTAGTTGTATGTCTTTAAGTTTCCTCCATGTCTTTTCATGGCTTGATACCTCATTTATTTTTAGTTCTGAATGATATTTCATCACCTGGATGTACCAAAAGTTATTTACTCTTTCACCTACTGAAGGACATTTTGGTTACTTCCAAGTTTTGGCAATTCTGAATAAAGCTGTCATAACATCTGTGTGCATGTTGTTTTGTGAAGAGAAGTTTTCAACTTTTTTGGGTAAATACCAAAAAGCCCAATTGATGGATCCTATGGTAAGAGTAAGTTTAGTTTTGTAAGAAATGGCCAAACTGCCTTCCAAAATAACTATATCTCTTCTTTCCTGACAAGGTAACTGGAGACACAACATACATCATCTTTTTCTAATTAAACAGTAGAACTGGAAGTGGAACTCAGCTCTTCTGATTGCTAGTTTAATGCTCTGTCTAAATCTGAGTAACTTCTCTGTAAATTTTTTCTTACAAAGCCATTCTTCAATATCTCGTAACTACTGTTATTGTGGACACTCTGTGACAGTTTTTTTCTTAAACATTATATTTACCCTCTGCCCTGGTTCTGCTCTCCTGTCATCCCAGTTACTAAGATACTGGCGGTTCCATGGTGTAATGGTGAGCACTCTGGACTCTGAATCCAGTTACTAAGATACTTTTCTCTTGCTTGTCTTTCTTGTCTAGCATGCACCAGACATGTGTGCTGTACTCTTTCTCCTCTCTTAATATGGTACCCAACGTGGAACATTTTATTTTTATCTACCCTGAAGAACCTATATAACTATGCTCATGGCTAATTGGTAACTAACTTAGGTCATTTTTATAGTTAAAAAAAAAAAAGAGGAAAATTTTTTTACCAATACATAAGATTAGGTTTAAAATAATCTCATCAAGTAATGTCTCTGAAAGATATTTTTATTTCTATTTTATTCATACTATACTTAAGTATAACTTTTTTTTAATATAAGAAGAGTTTATAACATATGCATAGTAAATACATGCATGAGAATTAAGTTCATACTTGAAGTCATTGTGTGCTGGTGTCACTTCTAAAACAGCCATTCTCATAGCATATTAATTTGTTTTATTCTAACATATTAATAATCAATGGACAGAACATCCTGGCATTGCTACTGAAATTTCCAAACATGTAGCTAATTAACATTTGAATTTTGATTATTGCCTGATGTATGCATTTCAAAAACTTAACTTTTTAGTTATTTAAATGATCTTTAGTATTTTCAATGGTTTGCTGCCCAGCATTTATGTTGTTGTATGTTCAAATAAGAATATAAGAACAGACAATTAAGTGTGAACCTACAACTTTGTTAATATACAACCAACACATTGAATCATTGATGAAGAACATTAAGGAAACCTGGATTGCACATATTTTAAAATTGAAAATATGAGAATTAATTTACTGAAAACCCCCATGGGAAGTAACTATATGTCACAGGTGCCAAATTAGAAATCTCCAGGTTATAAGATCATAACCCCTAGAGGAATATTTATCTGTATGTTTACTTAATATCTAACAGCATGTGAAATTTATTTATTAATATGCCTGCAGGTTTCTCTCTAATCCCACTTCTCAAAGATGCACACACATAGATAGAAAACCAGGAGGGGGTGAATTGCCCTGGAACTGTTTCCATCTAAGCTGAAAAATATAGTTTTAATGGGAAAAGCAAAAGTTGCTCTCTCCTTCTAACCTTGAACATTTATACACATTCAAAGTAAAATATGTGGACAAATTCAAAGGCGATCTCCTCCATGGCATCTTCTTGGCAATACACTTACTCCAATCTAAGTTAGCACTGATCTCACCCTCTCTGAATGTAATTTACCTATCGGCCTCATTTTATCATCCCTTCAATTATAGTTTACATGTATCCTTCTATTTCCTTTGAATGCTCTACATTGACAGAAATCTTGCTGTGACAATTTGTTTTAGTATAGTGTGCATAGCAAAGTGACTTTTTACACTGGCATCTACCCAATATTTGTTAAAAGCATTTGGTTTTAATTATATATGTGAAAACTTAGATATGTAAACCACTTATTAAGGAGACTAATATTAAAAAGGAAGAACAAGGTTTTTTTAAACTGGCACAGAAATAGTTTTAGAATGAAATTTTCCAGAGTAGTTTCATTTTTCAAGGGAAGCTTTGATATATGATTGTATTAAATACAATTATCTAACGTAATTTTTTTCTACACAAAAATAAAGCAAAGAATTGAAGCAACTGCCTGAATAATTTAGACCGATACAGTTTTCCTCCAATTTTTTATCTATTTAGGGTATAATTATTGATTGGCTTTGAATATCCTATGATTGCCCCAGTGAAAGAAATCTGCTTGAGGCCATAGCAACTTGGTACTACTACATGTACTACTAATGCCAGACATTTTTATAATGCCTTATGCTTATCATAACAGTGCTTTTACATCAATTATTTCATTTAGGCCTCAGGTAGAATAAGTGGGGGTGGGGAAAGATGGGAAAGTTATTATAACTCACATTTTATAGGTGTAAGAGAGAAGACTATATTTGTTTATATATATGTTTCTTGCAAATACTTGAATATCCTGTACAACATTCTCTTGCCTGTATAAATCTAACTGTTCTTAAATGAAGGTACAGTTACTATATGTAAAACTTCCTTCTTTACATAGGGGACTTGCTGTTTACCTAACATTGTCAAGTAGTAGAGAGTACAAATTAGACCTTTATAATTGCTAGTTTATAGGTATTTGTAAATGTACCATAAGAATACATAAAAAAGGGGCACCTGGTGGCTCAGTGGGTTAAGCCTCTGCCTTTGGCTCAGGTCATGATCTCAGGGTCCTGGGATCAGCCCCACATTGGGCTCTCTGCTCAGCCGGGAGCCTGCTTCCCCACCCCCATCTCTCTCTGCCTGCCTCTCTGCCTACTTGTGATCTCTCTCTCTCTCTCTGTCAAATAAATAAATAGAATCTTTAAAAAAAAAAGAATACATAAAAAAGTTATTGGTTATAACAAAAGAATTGAGATAGTATACACAGAAAAGATGACATTTTGAGCTAGGTCTTCTAGGCTGAGTTCAACAGCTGGAGAAATGAGCAAGGCCATAAGAAACAGCTCTCAAACGTAAAACTGCCCATCACAGTTGACAGTCTGCAGAACTCTACTGCTCAGTCTCAAGTTACAAGGGAGAACATTATGGAGAATAAAACTAGAAAAATAGAACTGGGGCCAGTTATACGCAACTCTGAATTCCAAGTTGAGGATGTTGGCAATGAGTTCTTCTATAGGCGATGAGGAAATATTTTCATCTTTTGGGTTTCTTGTTTGTTTTAAGGAAAGAAGATAGGAAATATTACCCTGAGAAGATGTGAAGAGTATTGAGAATAGAATCTTTGGGCAGAATTTTCCCAACATCACACAGTATGCATGCAAAATGTTAACATTCGCATGGCACACAGGGCCAAACTGACAAGGCTGGTCCTGTCTGTGGGCTACCAGCTCCCTAGGCCAGCTCCTCCCAGCCTTCCTGACAGCTGAGAGACTCAATATAATTTCTCTCACTTGAACCCATTAGATCCATCAGCAAAATGCCTGGTATCCCTGTTGGGAAAGCCTATCTTTGGCAAAGGAAAGAGGAAGAGGAACTAATGTAGAAGGGCGAGCAAAGGAAAAAAAAAAAAAGACGACAATGTTAGCAAGAAAGCAGGAGTGTGGTATTGTTAAGTCAAGAGAGGAAAAACTTTTTAAAATGGAGCGAACCAAAAAGACTTGCCTATTATTGAAAAATCATATGTAGTTCAATTTTTACAGCTACTAAGAAAAACAGTATGACAGTTTTCAAAAAGTTAAAAACTGAACTACCATATGATCCAGCAATCCCATTCCTGGGTATATATCTGAAGGAATTTAAATCAGTGTCTTCAAAGGATATTTGCATACCCATATTTATTACCACACAACTCACAATAGCCAAGATAAGGAAACAACAAAGTGCCCATCAGAAGGTAAATGGATAAAGAAGATGTGGTGTGTGTACACACACACACACACACACACACGATGGAATACTATTCAGCCATGAAAAAGAAGGAAATCTTGCCACTTGCCACAACATGGACAAACCTTGAAGGTGTTAGGCTAAGTGAGGTAGACAGAGAAAGACAAATACTGTATAATCTAACTAATATGTCAAATTTAAAAAGAAACAAAATTGAACTGATAAAAACAGAGTAGAATGGTGGTTACCAGGAGCAAGGGAGTTGACGGGGGCTGGGGAGATGTTGTTTAAAGGTACAAACTTACAACTAGTAGATAACTAAGTTCTAGAGAGCTAATGAATAGAGTCAGCAATACTGTATTATAAACTTTAAAGTTTGTAAGCTGGGTGGGGGGAGGAAGGAAAACGATGGGCTGGAAAGAGAGGCAGGGCAAGGGCCCTTTGGGAGGTTAAAGCCTGAGTATGTAGGTCAAGGGAAAGAAGTCAAAAGAGAGTATTGGACTAGAAACATGCAAGAGGAAAGGGAAAAATAAACTGATGAAGCAAAATTTGGGCAAATGAGAAATAATGGAATCAAATGTGTGAGTAGAGGGATTAACTTGGGCATTTGTTAAAAATACACTTTTAACAGACAGAGTGGAGGAAAGTAGTGGTGAAGAGAAAGAGATATTCAGAAGGGTATTGAAGAAATGTGAGAGTATTCCCCCTCAATAGCTTTTGTTTTCTCTGTAAAATAGGATGTGAGAAGGATGGTAATCATTCAGCAATTCCTACTGGGGAAAAGGACAGGTGACAAGGTAGAGTGAAGTTAGGGTCAGATGAATCTATCAATCACGTTCTCAACACTGTGCTCAACAATGTGCTAGGTGCTGTAGGGGATATAAAATATGGATGATGTGATTCCTGTCCTCAAAGGGAAACACGCACACAAATAACTAAAAGATAAGGAAGTCTTTACAAGTTAAATTATTACTTGCTGAAAAGCATTAAAAAGTCCTATGGAAGAATTGGAGGGTAAAGAAACTGAAAAAGCTTCATGCATTATTTGAATAAACAGAGGATCAGATTGTAGAAAAAAAGCAGAGACCAGCTTAAGATGGCATACGCACAGCAGTTAGTTGGGAGATCATCGTGTAGTGGAGGAAGTGACTGATAGGGAGAAGCAGGCAACATGACTGAACAAACAGAAAAGAACCAGGTTATATGTTACCCATACTGGGAATAAAATAAATAAAATAAATACAGAAAAATAAAAAAGAGAAAGGAACCAGAGGATAGAGATGGATGAAGATTAATTGGGTATTTACAAGCAGGATGGTGGGCAGTGCGGGGATAATAGAAGTAGAAACATGACAGTCCAGGAAGCTTGCAGCAAACCAGATGTGAGGCCTTGCAAGGAAAACGCCAGTGCCAGAATGAAGAGAAAGGGATGAATCCAAGACATATTCTGAAGGCAGATTTGTTAAAACAATGTGATAGATTGGATATTAATTGAGAGAAAGGAAAGAGTAAACTGGGCTTTTAAGTTTTTATTTTTGGGGATAAAAAAACAAACAATATTAGTGCTGGAACATTGGAGGGAGCAAGGCAGTTTTGAGGGGACAATAATGTTTGGGGCTTTTTGAAGTTTCAGGGGAATAGCAGCGAAGAGTTGGTTGGTTAGGTTTTTGGCATTCCCAGTCTTTGGTGGGAAAGAATAAAGATTTATAATTTGAATTACCACCAAGAGGTCATAAATGAAGTTTTGGGAAAAGATCAGCTCATTGCAAAAGTGTGTGCAGAGACAGAGGATCAAAGCATTAAAATTTGAGTCTCAAGGGACATTTCTGTTTACAAAGGAAGAGCAGGAAGTCAGGCCTGATGGGAAGGCAGAGTAAATGGTCAGAGAGTAGGGGAACAAATGAATCAACATGTTCTGAAACAGGGCGAGAAGAAAACTTCAAGGAGCAAAGGATTTAATTGCATTTAATTGCAGCAAAGGTTGTGAAGAAGCAGAAATGGAATTGATAAAAGTCCACTGAATTTGACCAAAAGGAGACAATTTTAAACCTTTCAGAGACTTGTTTTAGTGAAATGACAGAAGAGGAGGATGAAGGCACCAGGCAAATAAGACAGTTGGTATATAAATATGCTCAACTCTTTCCAAAGGAGAGCATATTAGAATTTCTAAGAGAGTCCTGAGGAAATGCTTTAGAGATCCCTGCTGAAGTTGATGGAGTATTGCTAGATCCTGCGGGCCTCTCACCCCTCAGTCATCCGGAGCAGCTCCATTTATACTGTGTTTGTATGTATGTGTGTGAGAGCACATGTGCCTGTATTTGAGTTCATAAGGATAAAGATTTAGGAGTTGCATTTGAAGAAGTGCTGGATGCTAAAATAAAATTTAATAATCTACTCTAGAAACTTGGCAATTAAGGAGAAAAATACTATGTGAGTGCTAGAAAGGATAGCAGGGTAATTTTAAAACAGGATATTAATAACTTCCAATATGTTAGAGAAAACTGGCTGTAGATTCATACGTCTCTCGTTTTAAATTCTGGATCTATTTACTAGCTATGTGTGTGAGTTACTTAACTTCTGTTCATCTCAGTTTTCTCCCATCTAAAAGGTATAGAAAGGCATTCTCTTCAAAGTGTGGTTGGATGACACAGAAGTGGGCAAGAATGGTGGCCTCTTTTGTCTCTAATTTCCATTTCACACACACTCACATGTACAGGAAATGAAACTTCATGTTCTATAATTAAACATAATGTCTATCTTGAGCTCTCATTCCTATTAGCAGAAAACTTTATTTGAATATTTAGTTAGGTGAACTCAACAGTTCTGTATTTTTTCAGACATGTCAGTTTTAAGCCTAAATAAATACATGGTTTACCTGTCCAAATATTCTCTCTAGTGTGGCATTCAAGATTTCACGGATGCTTCCTGGCTTCCTCATTAGGCTTTTAGTCCTCAGTCAGCATGTTGTCCCTAGTATCCATTGGGGTTTGCCCTCTGACCTCCTCCTGAAGCCCTTGCCTTCTGTGCAGGTACTGGCTGATGTGTGCCCATGTCCTGCTCCACATTTTGATGCTGATATATAAACATACCATACTATATCTACTGCTGACTGGCAGTTTCTCACTCTGACCAAAGTCTCCTATTTGTTCATAAATTATTTTTACTGTTAAATATATTTGCCTTGGGGCACCCGGGTGGCTTAGTGGGTTAAGCCTCTGCCTTTGGCTCTGGTCATGATCTCAGGGTCCTGGGATCAAGCCCTGCGTTGGACTCTCTGCTCGACAGGGAGCCTGCTTCCCCCCCGCTCTCTGCTTGCCTCTCTGCCTACTTGCATTCTCTGTCTGTCAAATAAATGAATAAAATTATATATATATGTAATATATATAATATATTATTATTATAATATATAATATATATATAATTTTATTCATTTATATATATATATATATATTTTTTGTCTTTTCAAAATCACGTGAAAATGTGTGTCTCTTGGCAATATACTGAGGTTTGTATCTGTTCTTGAGCCACTCCTGACCTGACACTTCATATTGCTACGCCACCTCTCAGTTTCCCTATTAGACACATTTCTCTAAGACATAATGTGCTTCCAGAGTACACTTTGGGAAGTTAAACTCTGCTTTTGGATCTGGGAAACCACATGGAAGAGAAGGCAACTTACACACTCCTCTTGGAAATCCACACCAATGCTCAAAATCTTTTGCCCTTGCTCTTCTCACCATGCCCCGTGCCTGCTCCTCCCCCTTGCCTATAGCCCCGAGGTAGATCAGGGCAGAATCCTGGTCACACCTGGTCATGCATATTTTACAAAATCTCTTTACCCTCAGCCGGATCTGTGGTAGGTGAAATGTCCTTGAATGCTTTGCTACCTTAGCAATCTTCATGTAACTTGGCCTTTGATGGAGCTGGATGAGTCAGCTTAACAAAGGCCTGTTAAGCTTCTCTAGAGCGTCTGAAGCCAAGTTTGATGCCAAGTGATGGCTCTGAAGTTTTTGTCGCTGAATATTGGATTTTGTTTTGTTTTGTTTGTTTTTACATCAAGTGACTCACACAAGCATGGCTCAAGAAGGAAATGAATTAACTCAGATCTTGGAGATTTGAAAGGTAATTCATTACAGGTCACCTTAAGGGCAGTATAGGCCATCCAGTCCACCTGGTCTTGTTATCCCAGTATTATTTGTTCCTTTACCCAATCTCTTAGGCTAATTAGATAGCTTAGTAATCATTCAAATGGAATATCCCTACTGGATTGCTTTTAATTCAGGCATGGTCTCCTGTTTTGTACTCATTTGATACCAGAATAGCTGAGAAAACTGCCTTAGAAGCTTCCCTTAGAAAAGGGCATGAAGACAAATAGTTATTCTGAAGCTTCCTGGCCTACAACCCAAAGTTGAGATTGTGAGTTTCCTATTTGGTTTGTGGAAACCCTACACACACACACACACACACACACACACACACACAATCCTTTGCACATATTTAAGCAACATGGAGTCATCACCTCTCATGGTGGCAGAGCCCTGGGAGCAACTCACTCTTGTGTTCAGCCTTCCAGGTGACTATCTGAGAATCAAATCGTCCTCTGTACCACAAGTTTCTCAAATCGCACTGCTTACCGGATTGCTCTCTGTCTCTGTCCTTCTGTCACTCTCTCTTTCTCTGTTAGGGGAGGTCATTGAGAGGTTTTGACCTTTGGCTAACCCACAAGCTGGACCTGGATAGTGAGAAACTCCATCCCTCCTTCCCTGTCCTTGGGTTGTTGGTTCTGCCAATTGTTCCTACACTAGGAGTTGTTTCAGGGACACAGCCTTGAAAGAACAATGTGGTGTTGAGACCACCCTTACTTTGTACAGGAGTGAACCCCATTAGAGTTCTATATAAACTTAAAATTCTGCAAGTGTGTGCAAATATCTACTCATTTTGTAGCTGCCCGAGATAAACCTCATATGTAAATTCCCTTGCATATTAAAACTGCCACTTACCAATCCTGAGTGGGATGACCTTAGTTCAGTCTCTCCTTACCCTCTGTGTACAGGGGCCAATTTCAAATCTCACCCAGGGAACGAACTCTCTCCCTCTGTTTCTTTTGGAACAGGCACAAAGATCAACTCAATAGGATTCATATTGACCTGTAACTCTATAATTGTCTAGAATTCATATCAACTAAACCAAGTTTATGATTCCTTATTACTTACTAGTCTTTTTTTGTGAAATAGTCATTTTTCTCCACTAACCAAATGCAGTTTTGTAACCAGTAGGGATATTGCTCTTAATAAAGACTTTTAGTATTCACTCTCTTTATTGTTCCAGATTTGGGGGAAATTATTGTCATGGACTCCTTAAGTTTTTTTATCCTGGAGGACCAGTACATTTAAACTCATATATTTCAATGCCTTTGGATTGTGTAAGGTTTGTTTTAAGTCATAGTTGTAAAGAGCACAAGCTTAAGTATGTTTAAACATTGAGGATAAGGCAATAGAGGAATGAGAAAATGAAAGGCACTGGGCATAAGCCTCATCCCAAAGGAATTATGAAGGCACACAATCTAGTTTTCAGATAAGCAAGCTCATTTTCACAAAAAAGAATATTTTCCCTTCTGTAACTGCAAGGAAGAGTGAAGGGCCAGAGAAGTGTAAAATCAAGATTGAGGTAAAGCCAGAGGGTTGAGGGCTCACTCATTGGATAGTTTCGCTTTTCTCAGGTGTGAGAGAGCAAATCAGCATGGGCTTAGGCATCAGACTGTAATACTTTATATTTGGCATGACACAAATGATAGCCAAAACCATCACAATTTCCTGCCCTTGTGCTAAACAACAAGTAAAAGTAATTTAATTATGTGCTTTAAAAAATTCTTTCTACTGGAACATCAGCCTATGACCCAATGAAAATAGCTGACTTAAGTTTGCTCATCAAAGCTCAATTTGGGAGTTTGTTCTTGCTTTCTCCACCATTTCAAATCCACTATGTAATAAACTCAACCCAATCCAAACAGTTCTCCACCTTTTAATATCTGCCTTAACATCACACAATCCAAACCCTAAAAACCTTTAACTATCATCCCTTAAATCATCTGAATTTCTGTTAAAGTGATGTTAACTTTCTCTGCCGTTTCTAGATCTTGGAAAACCTAGCTTTGCTTTATCAACAGGGTCTTCTTGTGGTCTTTAGGTGGTTGGTAGTCAACCCAAATTGAATTTCAATTGTTCTTTTAGATTATTAAAAGTAACTCATTTTACTAATTTCATACAGCAAATTTTTATAGACTCAAGGTTTTTTCCAGTAACACCTACATATATGGATTTTATATTGATGCAAACAGGACTCATGAATGAAACAGCAATGCATTTATGGATAATGTTTAAATATTCTGAATTTCCTTATAAGTCCTGCAAGGTGTTTATTATGAGCTGCCTCTAGGGTTTATACATATAAAGACTTAGACATGTGCCTAGCTAGGTCTCTGTACTGGGATTCTATCTGTTCTACACTTACTTTCTTTATAACCTTGGATAATTTCCTTATCTTCTCAGAGCTCCAATTTCTTCATTAGTAAAATGGGGATAATTACTATATCACAGTTATTGGGAAGCTTAAAGGGGTTCACGTAGGGGATGTTCCTGGAATAGAATCCTAGCAAAATGTACAAATATAACCAGCACTGGTTTTATTCTTCCATTTGTATCTTTCCTTCTTTAAACCTGGAGGTGTGCCATATGCTGAAAATAAGCAGAACCAGTCCTCATTTTTCCATATTGCTGGCAGAGAATCTAGGGAAGTCAGGTCTCCTCACATCTACCACCCAGCAAACATCCACTGTTCTTAAGATCATTCTCACTGTGGGAGAGAAAGGCAGAATTTCAGTAGTGACTGAGGGAAAAGCAATAAAATGTTCTATGGCTCCTTAACTACTAGAGAAGAACACCTCTACCTTTCTAATTTAGTTAGGAGATACAGAATTTAACACTTTTTTCTGGTAGTTGATACTTCCTATCACATGTAGTATTATTTGTAAATGTTAAGAATTTGAAGTACAAATGACTTGTAAATTTTCTAAATTCACTTTTCCAAAGAAGACATACAAATGGCTAACAGACACACGAGAAGGTGTTCATCATCATTAGCCATTAGGGAAATTCAAATCAAAACCACATTGAGATACCACCTTTGCTGGTTAGAATGGCAAAAATCTACAAGGCAAGAAACAACAAATGTTGGAGATTGTGCAGAAAGGGGAACCCTCTTACACTGTTGGTAGAAATGCGAATTGGTGCAGCCACTTTGGAAAATAGTGTGGAGGTTCCTCAAAAAAATTAGAAACAGAGCTACCCTACGACCCAACAATTGCACGACTGGGTATTTATCCCAAAGATACAGATGTAGTGAAAAGAAGGGCCATATACACCCCAATGTTCATAGCAGCAATGTCCACCAATAGCCAAAATGTGGAAAGAGCTAAGAAGCCCCTCAACAGATGAATGGATAAAGAAGATATGGTCCATATACACAATGGAATATTACTCAGCCATCCGAAAGGATGAATACCCAACCTATGCATGAACATGGATGGGACTGGGGGAGATTATGCTAAGTGAAATAAGTCAAACAGAGAAAGTCAATTACCATATGGTTTCACTTATTTGTGGAACGTAAGGAATAGCATGGAGGACATTAGGAGAAGGGAAAAATGAAGGGAGAAAAATTGGAGTGGGAGATGAACCACGACAGACTATGGACTCTGGGAAACAAACTGAGGGTTTTAGAAGGGAGGGGTTGGGGAGGTTGGGTTAGCCTGGTGATGGGTATTAAGGAGGGCATGGATTGCATGGAGCACTGGGTGATATATGTAAACAATGAATCATGGAACACTACATCAAAAACTAATGGTGTACTGTATGGTGACTAACATAACACAATAAAAACATTTAAAAAAATAAAATTAAGAATTTATGAGCATAGTGGCACCTGGGCAGTGAAGTTGGTCGAGTCCAACTCTTAGTTTTGGCTCAGGTCCTGATCTCATGGGATCACGAGAGAGAGTCCCATGTTGGGCTCTGTGCTCAGTGTGGAGTCTGTTTGAGATTCTCTCTCCCTCTCTCTCAGTCACCCCCCTCCACTTCTGCTGTTTCTTTCAATAAAGAAACCTTTAAAAATCATTTATGAGCATAAATTCTAATCGCTCTTACATTTGACATAAGATGGTGTTAGTAGCCATTGGGAAAAATGGTTGTCCTATTGGTGTATCCAAGTTTTAGAATGTTTTCATAGATGGATTTTCTCTTTCTTTCCTTCTCTGTCCATTTGTATCCATCTGCTCTTTTTCCCAAACACACATCTGTGTCTGTATACACACACACACACAACACACACACACACCTGTCTTTCTTCCCTTCTATGCTTTCATGTCACTGATTTTATAGAATCTATGCTTAGGCAGCCTGGACAGCAGCAATCTAAAGACAGATTCCATCAAGCACCTATCTGTTAGAACCTGCAGTGCTTGCATTTGGATTCGATATCTAACAATAATGTGGTATTTTATAAACATTAGTGAGGATGATTTTGCACTGGTCAGCAAAGGTAAAAAAATAGGTGCTTTGGGAAAACAAATAAAAAAGGAATTGGATCTGTCTCAATAAATTGCACAAATTGTAAATATCCCAAAGATGCAGCCGCTTACTCTGGCATAGGAAAATAAAGCTGACAATTACACTTTAGAATGAATAGGTGAGTAATATGATAGCTAAAATTTTTCCTTACAATCTTTTTTTTTTTTTATTGAGTGCAGCACTGTATTTGTTTATTAAACAAAGTTTCTGTTTCATCTGACTGTGTGGTTCTTCAGATATTATTTTAATAATGCCAATCAAGATTTACATTCAAGTCATGATTCTTTTCTATTCTGGTTTGTGTCTGCAGATACGCTTGTTCCATCAATTTAAACATAATTATAGAATAATCTTTCACAAATATTGTAGTTAATAACATTAGGGCATTTCTAAATTCTGGTCCTTAACTTATACACACTAAAATTTCATTTGAAATTAAAGAACTTTTAATATTTGAGCATATTTTTTAACATATCCTATAGGGTTTCTAGCACAGTGTGCACCAAAGCCTAAGAACTGGCCATGTTTGGTTGGGATTACATGGCCTGGTTAAAGTCAGCAGAAACTTGAAAAGAATTATTTCTGGCTTAGCAAGGCGAAACTCAGTTTGATTATGCACTACACATTCTTCTTCGGTTTTAGAGATCAGAACCTGACATTTTACTCTGGCTAGGGTCTGAACAGAGTTTTGTCTAATGGGAAAAGTGACAGTCCTTTTATGTTTTACAAGTACATGTTGTATTGCAGAAACTCTATGTACAGACATTTGTCGTTACAAAATTGATAATTCAGGGCATTGTTTTGACACAGATTAATGGAATTATCACATCAGAGCATTTTTATTCACCCCATTGGATAGAGGGTCCTAAAAATCTGCTGCTTACATCAACACTCAGGGAAAACGTAATCTCCCATTACTTTCTTTACAGTTGTATAAGTTCCAACAAATGTGAATGTGCAAAGTAAATTTATCTCTGCATTTGAGGGACTGTCTCTTATTTTTGAATCTTTTCCAACATTTAATATACATCAATCTTTTTTATTTCTTTATGTCAGCACTTTTTATAAACTCTTATGAAGCAAGGTCTCATAAACCAAAGGGAAGATGTGTTGTTCTGTTGTATAATGTTGGGTAAGAAAGTTGGTAAACCTTACTGTTTGGAATAATGTGGTCTGTTTGATTAAAATGCTATTTCTTTTCTTTTGTGCCTCTGAAGTAGTGTCTGAAACATTAAAACAAAACTTAAGATACTTTGCACAATGTTTATTGTTAATGTTAGTTTGTTTAAATTATCTGTAGATATATCATTTTAAAACATACTGGCACTCATAGAAGTAATTTTATTAAACATGTGGGGCCAGACAATTTTCAAGACTCACATCTACTTTCCTAAGTAAATCAAGGGATAATTAAATTCAATAAATGTTTACTTCATTAACATCTTTTTAGAAATACATTTATTTCTACAAAACAAGATCCAACTGTATTTCTTGAAAAATATTCTATAGTAGCTTTGCAACTTGGTCAATGTATTTTAACTTCATATGCTATGACTTTGATCTTTTGGATCACTTAAAGGCATAATTAGGATTTTTGCTAAACATCTTTCTGAGCTCCATTTCTATAGTCTCGGTTTATTGCCACTCATATTCTTAGTTAACACTTTTTGTCTGCCCTTAATTATCAATTGTGTACCTTCAACCCTTTCGCAAATATCCTAATTTCAATGATAGGATCATCTACTTTGGATGTTAGGATCTTATTAAGATGGGTAAGACTTATACATTACAACAGAATTTCTCCCTCTTCCTTCTTCTGAAATTTTTCTCATTTTTTTCCTTATACCTAAACTTCTTGCCTACTTCTAGCTGTGAATAAACATAGACATAGATAAACTTTGTTGATTCATGACCTTTGCCCACATGTGATGGTGGGTAGATGACACTGGACTGAGCAAATGAAGAAACTGCTGCTTGGATCAGCACTCACTTAAGAGGAAAGATCATTTCTCCTTTCTTGCTATTTAGCCAAGCATTTACTATGGGGATTTCCAAAGACCTAGTATTAGGGTTTCTGTCAGAAAGTTGATGGTCATACACACATATCTAGAAAGCAAATAGTTTTAAGTCAAAGGGCATAATTCATTGCATCTATTCCATACATGTTGTTAATTTAAGGTGTGCTTTCTATTTCAAAAGGTCAGGAAATATCAAATTGATAGCTCATTCTTGTTATACCTAATATTTTCTTTACTTTACATGCAAACATATCCAAGAGTCCAAAAGGGGCAAAAGAAAATCATGTAAATTGTCTGATCTTTGTTCAGTGCAAAAGCTGAATTTAGCAGCTCTCCTCATCCAGCTTCACAGAGAAATCAAACATCACAGAAAGTTTTGCCTTGCTGAATGGCCTTTCTTGCCTTTCTATCGGACAACAGAAAGATACAAAGAAGCCATGGGAACTGAGACCAGAGGTCATATGCCCTGACTAAGAGACCCTTAATGTGTGGTTACCCCCAATGGTGTGCTGGGGATGGCTCCTCCTTGCTCAGGAGAGCAAACTGTGAACATTTTTTTCCAAATCTGAATTTAGTGATATTATGTTAGTAATGTGAAATCATGATGATGGGAATATTGGCTTTTGCTATAAATAAAGATACTGGCAAATGCTATAAATAATGGATATTTTTTTCAGAAGGTGCCAATTGTTAGCCATTTACCAGAATGCCATGGGTTACCGGTTTCATTAATCTAAATTTACTGATTATTTTAATTCATGTGTGATATTTATGACCGATAATTTGAATTTCTTCACTTCTCTTTTCTTTTTGTACAGTCTTCTTATTTAGATGTTGGAGCCCCTAGGTTTATCCTCTAATTTTCTTATCTTTCCTGTCTTCTATGTTCTTTCTCTCTCTGTCTTCATTCATTTTCATACCACTGATTTTTTTTAAATTTCTACCATCACATTTTTAATTTCCAAGAGTTCCTTCTTCTCTTACTTTCTTGATAGCATATTCTCTCATTTTCTGAAAGTTACATGTATACAATATAATATTTGTTTATTTACCACTCTAAGGATAGTAATTATAGTTTTCTTTTTCAGTTTTCTTCCACTCCCTACATTCCATCTATTTCATTAGAATCATTTCAAACAATTTGTTTGACCTATTTTTGTCTGTTCATGGTTTCACCAAACTGTGTAGTGATCCTTGTCTCTCCATTTATGTTTAAGATTGAAGTACTAAAATCTAATGTTAAAGTCAGTATGCATAGGCGGAGCTTACTCGGTGGTCTCACAGTAGGATAACTGAATAAGAACTTAGCTGTTTCATCAGCGACCTCAAACTTTCTTGTCTGTGACCATTTCTCCTTACCCAGCCAGTTTCCCACGGAGCAGTCTTAACCCTATGTTAGTAGATATGGAGAAACAGAGAAAGGAGATGTAATGTGAGGTCATCTAGCTTTCTGAAAGTTTCAGGAACAAAAAGTGTGTGTGATCTTTTTGCCTGATGTCCCTAGAGTCAGGAAACTCTCTCTTTCCAGCTCCCCAGAAACATCTTGCCTTCTGCCAGGCTGTGCAGTCTGGGGAAGAGCAGATCTGAGGTCTAACTGCTTATACACATTTCTAATAATCCATCTATTTTTTGCTCCATCTTCAACTGTTCCTCTAGTTGCTCAGTTCTGTGGTATGCATGACCTTGCTTCTCATTGGCTTCCCTTCGTGAAGGCATTCAGGTTTTAGCACCATTGGCTCTAATTCAACCACGGCCCATCTACTTCTCAACATCTTTAAAATTTGTTGATACCACTCTGCCGAAATCTCTTTTCCTTTTCCTAGCCCCTGTGCGTGTATGTGTGTGTGTGTGTGTATAATTCTATTGCTGTCATTTAAAAAAAAAGATTTTATTTATTTATTTGACAGACAGAGATCACAAGTAGGCAGAGAGGCAGGCAGAGAGAGAGAGGGAAGCAGGCTCCCCACTGAGCAGAGAGCCTGATGCTCGATCCCCAGACCCTGAGACCATGACCCAAGCTGAAGGCAGAGGCTTAACCCACTAAGCCACCCAGGCACCCCTCTATTACTGTCATTTTATGGGTTATTATAACATAGGGATGATAAAGATCTTGTTAAATTAGCGATGTTTAACCACTGGGCTGCCCAATAATATACCCAAGCAGACAGAGCATAGCTTTCAGTGAACATGGCCAGCTTTTGGGAATGACGGAGTGGGTGGTTCTATGGGAAATGTGTCTTGAAGAACATGGATACATATTCTTTACAGCACTGCAACAGACAGGCTCCCTCTGTTTTCTTAGCAGTCCCTGTAATAGCTAGTATTTTCCACTTAACTTGAGGAAATCTTTTTCACTTTAGAAAACTTGACAAGTGAAAATATAATCATGTATAGATTCTTATATGCTTTGTTCTAAGCTATTTTTTATAACTGATTGCATGATAGACTGTTTTTCATAATTTTCTCATGCCCACTATATTTTAGTTTAAGTTGTATTTATTAAGAAATAAATACTAATGGAAAAGAATGCATATATACAATTTATTTTTTTAATTTTTTAAAATTAGTTAATTTGAGAGAGAGCCAGAGTACTAGTGGGGGGAGGGGCAGAGGCCAAGAACCTTCAAGCAGACTCCCTGCCGAGTTCAAAGCCTAAAAGGGGGCTAAATCTCATGACCCACGAGATATGACATGAGCTGAAACCAAGAGTTGGATGCTCAACTGACTGAATCACCCAGGTTCCCCTGCAGATATACAATTACAAACAAATACAAAAACAAACATTCACATACACATTCTATAGCTTATGATTTAGAACATATTTGTATTACCTTATTGGCCACAAAATAAACCCCTTGATGCTGTATTATATTGAATATTTAGATTTGCCAGGTATTTTACACTTGTATAACTTATTTAATTTACTATTTTGTTTAAAACGTATTATTTAATTTAATCCTCATAACAGTAGGTACCAGCCAGCATTACCCCATTTTACATACTAGGAAACAGGCTTAGGGAGGTTAAGAATTTGGGGTCATTTAATAAGTGGAAGATATGTGGAAAAATACATATGTACACACAAACATACACCAATACATCCAAGAGGTAAAAGACAAGACTAAAAACCAGTTATTTGAAGAAGAGAATTTATTATAAAGAATTGTTACCTAGGTATAGTTGTTAACTAGAGAACTTAAAGAATAAAAAAATTCTAAGGTGTAAGCCACAGCTACAACCCCTAGAACTGAAGGAATGGAAAAGATGGAAAGATATTGGAATTATTATAACCTAGGAACTTAAAGAAAGGTCTTTGTGGTCACAAAAACCAGATCCCTGATGAAGAGGCATTGCTTAGCTGGTTCCAGTAACCATAAAGGAGGGGTCCCCCTGGCCTGGGACCCAGAACTCTGAGAGGCAGGTTCTTGCCAGGTGCTGATGGCTCAGGGGAATGTTGATGAGCTTGACTCTGCAAATGCTGAAAAAAACCTGCAAATTGGACTCAGCTGCTGAAGTGGGCTGGCTCTGCTCCTCTGGGGGTGAAAACATGTTGCTGGAGGGATGTTTGCAAGAACTACATACACAGGACAGAAAGTGAACAATAAGAGGCAAGGAAATTTTCCTTCTTCCTTCTCCAGGCTCCCAATCTCCCTCTACCACTGTTTATTGACAGGACCTAGCATGGATCTACCTGGCAACACAGATGTGCAGCTGGCAGAATCTCAGCTTCAGCGTCACAAAGTTGACAACAGAAGGATGGAATGGGGGATGATAGAAAATAACACAACAACTGACATACTGGCACAAAAGCCTAATTTATAACTGAGATGAAATTTGTATAAGGTGATGTGTGTTATGCTCAGATCAATGGGCTTTGGCAAATGTATGTAGGGTACAGGTATACCTCAGAGATATTGTGGGTTCAGTTACAGACCACTGCCATATACACTGAATATCATAATAAAGAGTCACATGAGTTTTTTGGTTTCCCAGAGCATATAAAAGTTGTATTTACACTATACCATAGTCTATTAGGTATGTAATAGCATTATGTCTAAAAAATGTACATACACTAATTTAAAAATATTTTACTACTAAAAATGCTAGCTGTCATCCGAGCTTTTAGCCGATTGTCACTTTTTTGCTGGTGGAAGGTCTTGGCTTGATGTTGATGACTGATGACTGATCAGGGTGGTGGTTGCTAAAGGCTGGGGGTGGGGGCCTGTAGCAATTTCTTAAAATAAGACAACAAACTGACTCATCTTTCATGAATGATTTCTCTTTAGTATGAAGTGCTGCTTGATAGCATTTTACCACAGCAGAATTTCTTTCAAAATTGATCTCAGTCTTTGAAAACTGTGCCACTGCTCTATCAGCTTAGTTGATGTAGTGTTCTAAATCCTTTGTTGTTATTTCAGTAATCTTCACAGAATCTTCAGCAGGAGCAGACTCCATCACAAGGAACCACCTTATTTGCTCATCCATAAGAAGCAACTCTTCTTTCATTAAAGTTTTATCAGGAGATTGCTGCAATACAGGGGGCATTTCTAATTCTGTTTTTCTTGCTATTTCCACCCCATCTGCAGTTACTTTCTCCAAAGAAGTCTTGAATCCCTCCAAGTCATCCATGAGGGTTGGGATAACTTCTCCAAACTCCTGTTAATATTGATACTTCGACTTCCTCTCATGAACCACGAATGTTCTTAGTGGCATCTAGAATGGTGAATGCTTTCTAGAAGGTTTTCAATTGAACTTTACCCAGATATATCAGAGGAGTTATTATCTATGGCAGCTTTAGCCTTATGAAATGTATTTCTTTCTTTCTTTTCTTTTTTTTAAAGATTTTATTTATTTATTTGACAGACAGAGATCACAAGTAGGCAGAGAGGCAGGCAGAGAAAGAGAGGAGGAAGCAGGCTCCCTGCTGAGCAGAGAGCCCGATGTGAGGCTCGATCCCAGGACTCTGGGATCATGACCTGAGCTGAAGGCAGAGGCTTTATCCCACTGAGCCACCCAGGCGCCCCTGAAATGTGTTTCTTAATAAGACCTGGAGGTTTAAGTTAATACTTGCTCCATGGGCTGCAGGATGCAGGTTGTGTTAGCCGGCACAAAAACAACATCAATTTCATTGCATATATCCAACAGAACTCTAGTGACCAGGTGCATTGCCAGTAATCTTTTGAAAGGAATATTTTTTTTTCTGAGTAGGTTTCAACAACAGGCTGGAAATATTCATGAAACCATATTGAGAACACATGTATTAACAACCAAGCTTTGTTGTTCCATTCAAAGAGTGGGCAGGGTAGATTTGGTATAATTCCCAAGGACCCTAGGATTTTTAAAATCATCAAGGAGCATTGGCTTCAACTTAGAGCCACCTGCTGCATTAGTTGCATAACACCAACAGCAGAGTCAGCTTGTCCTTTGAAGCTCTGAAGCCAGGCACTGACTTCTCCTCTCTAGCTGCAGAAGTCCTGGATGGCATCTTCTTCCAACAGAAGGCTATTTATCTAAATGGAAAATCTGTTGTTTGGTGTAGCCACCTTCATGACTTATCTTACCTAGATCATCTGGATAACTTGTTGCAGCTTCTACACCCACACTTGCTGCTTCCTTTGCACTTCTATTTTATGGAGATGGTTTCTTGGCCTAAACTTCCTGAACCAACCCATTAGCTTCAAACTTTTCTTCTGCAGCTTCTTCCCCTCTCTCAGGCTTCACAGAATTGAAGAGTTAGGGCCTTGACTGAATCAGGCTTTGACTTAAGGGGACGTTGTAGCTAGTGTAACTCTCCAGATCCTAAAACTTTCTCCATATCAGCAATAAGGCTATTCTGCTTTTTTATCATTCATGCATTCACTGGAGTAGCGCTTGAAAAGTTCTTCAAGAACGTTTCTTTGGCATCCACAACTTGACTAACTGGTGCAAGAGGCCTACCTTTCTACCTATCTTGGCTTCTGATGTGCCTTCCTCACTAAACTTGGTTATTTCTAGATTTTGATGGATAGTGAGAGATGTGAAACTCTTCCTTTTACTTGAACACATGGAAGTCATTCTAGGGTTATTAATTGACCTAATTTCAATACTGTGGTGTCTCAGGGATTGGGAGGCCTAAAGAGAGAGAGCGAGTGAGCAATGGGAACGGCCAATTAGTGGAACAGTCAGAACACACAAAGCTCTACTGAGTATGTTTACTGTCTCATATGGGTGTGGTTTGTCGTGCCTCAAAACAATTACAATGGCAATGTCAAAAATCACTCATCCCAGATCACCGTAACAGATATAATAATAACAACAAAAAAGTCTGAAAATGTGACACATAAATATGAAGTGAAAAAATACTCTTGGAAAATGGTACCAAGAGATTTGTTCAATGCAGGGTTATCATAAACATTCAGTTTGTAAAAATAAAAATAAAAAAATAAATTGCAGTATCTGTGACATGCAATAAAGCCATATACAAGAAAATGAGGTGTGCCTGTATATCATGTAACCAATACACCAAAGGTACAGAATATTTCCATTACCCCACAAAGTTCCTCTGTCCTTCCTTTCAGTTACTCTCATCTCTCTCATGGGCGATTGCTATTTTGATTTGTATTATCATAGATCAGCTTTATCTACTTTTGTACTTACAGTGAACTGTGAAATATCTACTATTTTTCAATTCTTGGTAAATATAATCAAATGGCTTTATAGAAAGGTTGAACCATTTCAATTATTTGGTTATTTTTTTTTAATCAGAAGATTACCACTTATTAATCTATTGAAAGAAAGTAAGCTAATATTCTTATTCAAGAATGTAGGCAAATTTTAAGTTGTGGTGATGGAGAACATAATAGAAGATAAAAGGAGAAAGTTAGGGTTCTGAAGTTCTGTTTATTGGGTGCTGTGTGAAATGCTGAATGGCTATTTAATGAGAGGACCATCTAAAAAATATGGGTGAGTCTGTCTTTTGAACTGTGTCAAGGGAAGCATTTAAATAAAAGACACTGGAAATTGAAAGACCAATATTGAAAAGCAGTCTCACAATAGTTAGGAAGAGGTCTTCAGATCCTCTGACCTGCCCAGAAAATGCTCAAATATTTTTTTCTTGAGTGACTAAAAGAAGTGGCGTTGACTTAGCTGGCTCCTATTTCTTGCTATTTACTAAATTAACACATTATTGTCTGAATGCATTCTGCTTATTCAACTGTCCCGCGTTGTTGTGTTTAAAAGTTATGATGAAATAATTAGATGTACGGAAGACTCTGCCTATCGGAAACCCTTTGGGATATGGTAACTTGAATTTATTAACTAATTCATAAAGTGACAAAAAGTCCTGGGGGGCAGGGAAACATATTAAAGGAGCTTCTTTCACTTTTTATTTCCTCATCCAATTCAAATTTTGAATCTGTGATAAAGTACAATCAGAGACACTAGATGAAGAGGTTATTTTGTATATAAAGAGCTTGTCCCCTCCCCCAAAAAAAGATCTTGGCTAACCTTCAGTAAGTGCTTTTTGTTCATTTAGCAGAAGTATTGCTCCTTTGACTTTCTGTTTGGTCTCTTGGGACTAAGCGCTACAGGGATTACTTGAACTCTCAAGTTCAGAGCTCAAGTGGTTGTTGCATGTATATGCAGAATCATATGGAACAATGGGGTCTTGGAGTCTACTGAGGAAGAGCCCTGAGCTCAGAATTAGTTCCTTCTAAACTAGCCCCCTAAATACAAGGCACCTAAATCAGCCTCTGAAGAGACCTCCTAAGATGGCACAGTGACCCAGTGCTGTGACTTACAGGATGGAGGTACTGGTTCACTGTTCAACAGGAAATAATCATAGACCGTTCCTAAACAGTACAAAAACTCTGAGAAACAGCTTTTCCCGAAGAGATCTGAATACCATGGATTATATAATACCAAATTCTAAATAATGTCTTTCATCATTAAAACTAAAAATAATGCTTAACAAAGATTTTTTATATGTAAATATATATACACAGTTCATATTTGTGAAAATAAAAAACCTAATAAACATATTTTATAATTTGGAATTTATTATCCTATTTTCTCCTTTTTGTACTAGTTGTTTCACTAATGCACAGAACTGGATCAATGCCAGCCTCAAGGTTGGCACCTAATAAATAATGATTGATAGATGGATTGATTGATTCTGCCAACCAAGGAAAACAATGGCTGATATGGCTTTATGTAAGATGTCTTTCAAACAAGACAATCTATGTGTATAATATCAGTTTTTGCCTCCAATTAAAAAAAATAAATATCAAGGTGACTGGATAGTAATATTACTTCTGGTTCAAAATATGTCATAATTTTATAAATAATACATCATTTCAAAAATTATTCAAAGAAACGTGGAGTGATTTGGTTTGCCCTATTCATTAAGTAACAATCAAGATAAATTCTACATTGGCCCAATAGATAAACTGTTATTTGCTATGAAGTTTTCTTCAAAAGAAAATTGAGGTTGAAGGTAGAATTATGTATATAAATAAAGCTTTTTTATTATGACACATATGTTTAGTACAAATAGCTAGCATCACCCATACAAATCTACATCAGAAAACTGTTTTGTTTAGTGTATTCATAAATCATCAGGAATTGGAAGTTAAAATTAAACTTAATAATTTAACAAATAGTATAAAATAAGAACATATAATAAGCACAAAGAATTATAGAGAGAAAATGAAAGCAGTATTTCTATGATGAAAAAATACATGCATAAATTGATTGGATCTGCTTGGTCTATTCCAGCTGGTTCCAGCACATTTCATATTATGATGATGTGCTGTAATAAGAACTTTGAAATATTTGGACTGTTCACCTAGGGCTCTTCTCCTTCTTTGTGTGATTCTGATTTTGACTTGGTCTGCATCAGTCCCCCGGACTTGTTTTGGTAGTAGTATAAACAAGATGTTCATTTTGTAGGAGCAAACATTCACTAAAAGATTTTAATCTAGTGGGAAATCATGACAAGATTTGCATTTTAGAATGATTCACCTTGTATTTTTAGAGGTGGACTGTTGGGTAACGTGGGGCACACTGACCAATTAAAAAGTTATATTAAAGCTAGAAATGATAAGGACTTGACCTAAGACAGGTAGAGAAGGACTGGAGAAAATGGGATAAATTGAGAGTTTGTAAGTACAAGTATTTACAAAACTGGATTACCAACTAGAGATAGGAAGTGATTTAAAAAAGGGGGAATTCTAAGATGAATGTTGACATTTTTTGGGGGGTGGTGGTGTGTGTGCATGTGTGTGTATGTACAAGTGTGTACAAGTACCTGCTTTATATACCAGTGTACCTATTTCAAGTTCCCAGAATAGTGTGTGGCACACAGAAATCACTTAATAAATATTTATAGGAAAAAATGAATAACTGAACAGATGACTTAGGTAACTAGATGGAGAGTGATGCCATGGAGCTATAAAAGCAGAAACAGGATTGGGATATGAGGAAAAGCGAATGTACATTTTTTGGAAATCTTTTAAGTTTTAGAAAACTTACAAATAATCAATTTAGAATACTGGGCATCTGGATAAACAGCTTTAAGCCACATGATGAAGAAAGGCAGTTATTAGCACATAGCATTAGTTAATCTGGTGACCATAGTTCAGATTATCTTAGAAACACAGGATGACTAGAAAGAGTAAAGGGTTAAAGGTAAATCTCCAAAAAAATATTAACATTTAAGGAATGTCTAGGAGGAAAGTTGATTGCAAATGACAGTAAGTGTTCCAAGAAGCAAGAATATCAGTAATACATGATATTGCAGAAATCTAAGGTAAAAAGGTTTCAAGAAGAAAAATATAGAACGATGTTGTTAAATGCTTGAGACAGGATCAGCAAAATGAATACTGTTTATTTGGCAATTATCAGGCTCATTTGTTCATTCTTTCATCTTCATTCATTTAATGAGCTGGCATTTTGGATTACGTACCAGGTGTTTAGTTAGGCACTTTGCTAGGGACTGGTGCTACAGTGTTATACAAGGCAGACATGGTTTCTGACCCAAAGATTTTACAGTCCAATGAGAAAGATAAAACAACGAGTAGTAAAATACATTAATGACATTGTTGTATTTATGAAACCTTACTATGAAATAATACATTTTACTAAGAAAAAAAATGATGTCATTATAGAGTGATGGAGGGATGGGGAGGTTATACATATCAAATTGAGAAATAAAGAAAACTTTCTCTAGAGAGGTAGCTTTCAAGCTGGAAGCTGAAGCATGAGAAAGAGCCGGCCATATGAAGATTCAATGGAAGGGTATTCTGGGTTGAGGGAAAAGTCAGTGCAAAGTCCTTAAGAAAAGAATGTGCTTGGTGAGCTCTAGAAAATGAAAGGTCAGTGTGTTTGAGAGCATTGTAGGCAAGGGAGCGAATGGTGGGAGATGAGGTCCAGGACAGGTGGGTGCTCTGCCCTTAGGGATTTATACGTCAGATTAAGAAATGTGGGTTTATTCTAAGTGCAAGAGGATCCGGGGATAAAGTATCATTTTTATAACATTTCAAATGTGATCACTAGGTTGTTAAGTAAGGATTATAAAAGAGACAAGTCCGGGTGTGGGGAGACTGATTAGAAGATGGTGGCCATCATCTAGCTGAGCCAATGGTGGCTTGAATTAACGTGATTCTAGTGGGGAAAGAAGAATGGATAGATGTGAGCTCTGTTTTGGAGTAGAGCTCACAGGATAGATAAATGTGGACTGAAGGCCAGATTCAGTTACAATTTGCCAGGTTTTTGAAAGCACATTTCCAAATGCACAATTTATAATACCTTAGAGAAGTAGTCGGCAGAGCCAGAGTGCATGCCTGGTTTGGGCAAGGGTTCAGGATAGAGATCAGGGCAACACAATGCAGGCCCCTGACAACTAGCTGTGAAGAGGTGAACTTGCTCTTTTTCAGGCTAAGCTGAATTTAAGGGTCACCCTCACAAATGGTTGAATGGATGACTACCTCCCTGCCACATCTGCCCAGCAAATTTCAGCACAAATTAAATATTCTAGTTGGGCTTTCTTAGACCTTGTATGTGAATCTTTGAGATGTTTCATAATAATAAGAAACTTACCCCTTAGCAATACTGCAAATCTATGCTTTGAAAAATGTGCGTGACTTTCTTGTCTGCTCATCAGGGTTTTATTTGACTAACTCCCTTATTTTCTTCAAAGACTATTTCAGAATTTCCCCCTTTTTCCTAATCTCCCACCTAGCTTTCTTTTCTTTCACTGTTGGTGATCCACATCTGAGGGCTCCAGTAATGATGCTAATCAGTGTCTCACCTCACTAACTATAAAATCATCTGTGCCACATCCATTCCTCATCCTTCCCTATACTCTCAGAGACTGGCTTCCTCCTCTTGTCCAAGGCCAGCGATTTCACCTTTGCCCTTAATTCTATCACCTTATCTAAAATTTTGGACATTGTTCCAACTGTCATCTCCTCTCTCTTCTATAAAGGCCATACCCGAGCTGGCTCTGTTCTTCAAATGGTAATTGCCTCAAGTCTTCCTCATCAACTCTAATAGCCTCTCCCCTTAATTCAAATTTAAATATTAGTTCCTTCAACATTCATTCAAAATTCCTGAGAGACACATACACTCACATGTTCAAATATATTGTTCCACTATCTGATGCCATTTGTTACCCGCCCATACCCATTTCTAACATCGGATTTTCTACAATCAATAAGGGCTCCCAACTGCCAAATGTAATAAATGGTTTATAGTCTTCATTTCAACAGATTTTTTTTTTCTGCTGCAAATTCTTGACTCCAAAGATTACCTCCTTTCTATTTGAAATTATTGAAGTCCTTGTATTCTAGGATACTATTATCAGATTTTTCAGTCTCCTTCTTAGGCACCTCATTTTTAGTATGTCCTTAAGTGCTGGTGTCCCCAACCTTGGACTGTGACCTGTTTTTATATTCATACTAGTTTAGTTTACTTTATATAATCTCAGAGTTCGGATTATCACCTACATATGCCTGAACTCCTAATTATATATAATCTCCTTTCAGCCCCTTTAGGTACTTACTGAGTGTATATTAATAACACATTTGGCATATCTGAACTTTGTATCTCCCATAAACCTGCTTTGTCTTTTATATAGATACTATCTTAACTGATAAGCTGTCCAGTGGCCAACAATTCCTATAGAAAGTAACTCATGATTTCTCCCTCATTCTTATCACTCACCAATTGCAGGAATTTCTACTACATATGGCTTGGCATTGTTTTCTCTTGACTACCATCATGGCCATAGCTCTAGACCAGACTTCCATTACTTCTGAACTACAGTAAAGTCTCAGAACCATGACTCTTATCTCTGGTCTTTCCTACTTTTCTCCTTTTCCCGGACTGTCATTCCACTGCCAGCCCCAGCCCGCCCCCCACCACCAGTGCATACCTACTCCATGCCCTACATAGCAGGGCATCCAAGGCTCTCTCTGATTTAACATGGGCCTTCAGTTATACTTTCATTCTTGGTACTCTCTGCCTTGCTCCCTACGCTGCTACAACCTAAACTGCTTATGTTTCCCACAGAGGCTGGTCTACAGTTGCTGCTTATGGTTTCTCCTTAAAACCTACCTCCTATTCTTCATATAGGTCAGAGTGCAGGTATAATCTCCAAGATGATTTTCTGACCCTTCCTATTATATCCCAGCTTTGTTGGTGCACTTTCAATGTAATGAAAACACAACACCCTCCGTAGAACTGTATTTCTTTATTCACCATAATTCAAATATGAGCACGCACACACACACACACACACACACACATACATACACAATTTCCACCCACTGGAGTGTAAGGACCTTGAGGAGGTTGTGCATTTTCTCCAGAAATTTGCATAGTGCCTAAGACATAAGAAATGCACAAAAACATTAAATGAATAAACACATTAATAAACGAATATATATCTGTGGCTGCTAGGGCTTTGGGTAAATACTCTGTCAAAAATACCAACAAAAGTGATCTCTGACCTTTCACAATTTGAGACTCATTCCTTAAGCTTATGGTTTTATTTCACTTTAAGAGCCTTCTGGGTGCAGCAAGCACTTAGGGTCAGAAGGAAGAGTTAGCTGGGGGAAAAAAAGATGCCCACGTGGAAGGCAATGATTTCTAGCTAAGTATATCAGCCCTAAAAGCAACAATACTGAAGGAAGGAAATACTCGTTAAACCCTAGCATATGTGGATGTGTATTAAGTCATGTATTTTTCATTGGGTGAACTGAGAGGACTGCAGGACCACAATCACACCCCTCCCAGACTATTGCCTTCCTGACTATTTTATCAGGCAACATGGTTCAAGAATATTATTTGTTTCCTTTTGATTGTTAGCCATTGTGCATTAAATTTTAAGCAGCCCAAAAGGAATGCAATGCCCTACTTCTTTTGTCACTTTTTGTAGGACTTTCTATAGAACTGTGGATTCAATGATAGGTCAATAAAAGACATCTCACAGACAGACACAGACTAACCGACCAACTGACAGCAGGATCAGATTGTGCAAGTTTGAAGGAGGGGATAAGAAGGCATGAAAGCAAGAAAAAAAAAAAAAACTAAGCAAGAGCTGAGTACCTCCAAATAAGAAATATATGCATACATATCTAGGATGAAAAAGAGATCCTCAATATAAAAACACTTAGTCTTAAGTGTGTACACAGATCAATAAAAAATGTAGAGCTTGTGCTAACTAATGTCTTCACAGGGGCACCAGTGCCCCTCGCTTCCTGAGTCCCAAACCCCACCATCAATGGCACTAATGTCATGTATTCTGTCTATTAAATTTAGAAAAGTATTGTTCTGTCTACCTGCATGAAAAATTCATTGCTCCCTGTACTGTAAGCGGCTTTGTGTTTAAAATAGGTATATCTTACTTGTCAAATTGCTTTTGGGTTAAGAAATTTTTTTAATTCCCTGCTTTTATTTATTATCTTATTACATTTTTAACTGTTGATGTTTATTTTTTATTTGACATTCAGTGAATTTTCTCTGGGCCTGCCTTTTTAGTACTGGCTGATGTTTTATAACATATTGATTCCCAATATTTTAAACTGACCCACTGTTGATATGAGGATCACACTGGGAAGTAAGATGTTTACATCTCGCTATGAATAGCAGATAAATGAAATAATAAAGGTTGTCAAAAGCTGAGGAATAAAGTAAGCCAGTTCTTGTTTGCTCTCAAGGATATATTGCTATGGAGCTTAGAACCAGCTAACTTCATAATGCACAAAGAGTGAAGTGGTTCTGGGCAGCAGGCTACTATTTTAGACTTTTGAGATATTGAAGAAAAATTCTACAAAAAAAGACTATTCAAAATAGAGTGGTTAATATCGGTCCATCATAAAGTACTCTATTGAAAATAAAAACCTTACTGTATTGGGCTCTGCTTTCTAGTTCTGTGACTAGACCTTGAACAAGTCATTTAGTCTGTCGGTGTCTTGGGTTTCTCACATATAAGACGCAAATGGTAATAATACATCCAGGATTGCTATAAGGAGCAATAGAGTTAATGCGAATAAGCATTTAGAACATTGCCTGGTGCGTAATAAGTGTATAAAAAATGTTAGCTATTGTTATTATTACTAATAATAATTAGTCACAAGGGAACTACCTATATCCAAATTCTTTAGTAGAGGCATAGTCCCTTAAACTTATTTCTGTATTTTTCTTTTGAAATAAGCACCACCTTTAATCCATAAGATGTCATTAATTATCTACTTCTACTGATTCAACATGACATACCTATTTCATCAAACTAGTCTCAGTTTTCCAGGAGAGTTGAATTCCCGCTTTTGGTTTCTCAAATAACTTAGCTCATACTCTCTTGTGGCATTTGCCACAATGTACCATAATTTGCTCATGTATCTATTTCCCCAAGTAGAATATTGATTTCTTAAGGGCAAGAAAAATATATTATTCTTATTTTTACCTCCAGCATTGAGAAGATGGCTTGGTAAACAATGATAGCTGAACAAGGTATGACTATCCCTAAATGAAATGAGTTCTAATATCATGTTTACTTGAACTTCTATTTTCCCAGAACCCTCTGTCTCTCTTGGGCACTGGGTTCAAGTGCTCTGTGCCAACAGGTATTAGGTTTTTAAAGTTTGGTTTAATACAATAAAGTTTACAATTGAAAGAATGATTGCACAGGTATATTCTGTAGTTCTCTTAAAGTACATACCGATTCTGATCCCAATCCTGGCCTGGATGGTGTAATCTTCCTATCAAAGATTTTGTATTGTGAATACAATACAGTGTATAGCGAACCTATTTTTATACCCTTCAAAACAGTACCAACATTCAGGTTAAAAATTACTTAAAAATAATTACTTTCAAGACCTCACAAAATTCAGGCAGTCTAGTTATATGATTACAGAATTTTAGGGTCTCAGAATTCAAAAGAATAGTAAAGGTCACATACTCTAATCTCACCAGGTGGTCTCTGTTCTCTGCTTTCGCATCTCCAGTGGCAAAGTTTGCTCTTTCCCAAAGCAGCCCATTCCATCTCTGCATGGTTTTGACAGTCTCTAAGTTCTCCTTTATATTGAGCTGAAGACTTTCTTCCCCTTGTAACATTTACTCAGTGGCCCAACCTCTATCTCTTGAAGCATGCAAAGGAAATCTAATCTCTCTTCC